>NW_027129402.1:0-11841 GCF_037325665.1 Littorina saxatilis
GCGTGCGTGTGTGTGTGTGTGTGTTCGACGGTGTGTGTGTGTGTGTTCGACGGTGTGTGTGTGTGTGTGTGTGTGTGTGTGTGTGTGTGTGTGTGTGTGTGTGTGTGTGTGTGTATGTGCGTGTGTGCACCCCCACCCCCACCCCAAACACACACACACACACACACTATTATGAGCTGATTATTTGCGCCTCGATATTTTATTTATTTTCTTACGTTTTATGTTGTTTATTGTGATTCACCACACCCGAGTTTTTCGTAATTGAGATAATAAAGTGCTCTATGTCTATGTCTATGTCTAACACACATGCACACACGCGCGTAGGATAAACAAATCCAATCTTGACTTTCAACTTTACAAAAAAATACATCCTGTTCACAATTAACGAGGACAAACATAATTTACAAACACCTAAGTACAACAATTTATCTTTTGTACAAATTTGGACACACATTTTCCCAATTAATATGAAAGTTACTGAACTTATCTTCTTTTCACTACACCTCACATCTTGATTACCAAAAACGGGAGTTCTGCCTTTTTAAATTTACCAGTAACCCAAAACTTTTGCTCTAACCAACCTGTTTTGTCTAAAACAGTTTTACTGATACACAATAATTAACAAGTCGCGTAAGGCGAAATTACTACAGTTAGTCAAGCTCTCAAACTCACGGAATGAAACTGAACGCACTGTATTTTTTTTCAGCTTCGTCAATCCCCGCGAGAAGGAAATCGCTCACCTTCCACGTGCAAAACGCAGTGATATGCACACGCCAGGAAAGCGCAGTAGCGTATTGCCCTAAGCAGGAAAGCGCGCTTTTCTGTATTCGTTTTAAATTTCGGAGCTTATTTTTAATACAAACATATTATATCCATATGTTTTTGAAACCAGACTATGATAAAGAATACGATAAAATCATTTTTGGATCGCTTTCTAGATTTCAATCGTAGTACCTAATTAACCTTTGACTGTTAATTGTGATCACACTTTTAGAGTAAATATGACATGTGTATATATTTTTAGATTCAGAATTTAATTAAGAATATGATGCAATCCATTTTGAATTTGTTTGCAAAATGTTGATTTAAATGACAACTTTAATGAGAAAACTCATTAATTAATTTGTCAGCCTCCAAGCTGAAATGCAATACCAAAGTCCGGCCTTCGGCAAAGACTACAGGACTAAACATTTCAATCAAACTTGGTTCGAAAATGAGAGCGTGACAGTGCCGCCTCAACTTTTAAAAAAAAGCCGGATATGACTTCATCAAAGACTTTTATAAAAAAACATGAAAAAAACGTCGGGGGATATCATACCCAGAAACTACCATGTAAAATTTCACGAAGATCGGTCAAGTAGTTTTCTCGGAATCGCTCTACACACACACACACACATACACCACCACTCTCGTCTTGATTCCCCCCTCTACGTTAAAACATTTAGTCAAAACTTGACTAAATGTAAAAAGAGGTTTAACATAACCGACTTCGCTACCACATAAACAACAACTGTTTTATTCTCCCCAACATTCTGGTCCACACAATCATTATTATAGACAGTCATTTAATTTCAAGACAATCATCACAGCTTTGAACAGACCATTTCGTTCAACCAGTCAAAAACAGCAACTATATAGTCACCTGGCTGGCTATAGTGGAAAGGTTACTTTTGGTGGTCACATTAGATATTATGTTTTTTGGAAAGTTCGTTTTATTTGCAGCCACAGTTCGGTAAACGACAAATGGCTAAACCCAACCACCTAAGAATGAGAAGCGTTTTTGTAACATGACCCATATTCTGCAAAAAATGCAGCCATGACGCAGTGGATAGGTTACAAAAAAACGTCATGTACCGCTTGACTGCATACGGATATAAGCAAATTATACCTTAAACGAAAGCTAAAGATTGTTGCCATCAGACAGCAAGTAAAATGCCTAATTCGTATACACAGTTTTATTTTTAACAACATCTGTATAACATGCGGACGACAAAACAGGAAATGCCATTTTCTCAATCGATATGTATAGCTAACTGAACGCCTGGTTGAGTGTGTGTGTGTGTGTGTGTTGAAACCGCAATCAAAAACATCTTGAAATTTTTTTATTCTCACAGCTAGAATTATTTTACATCAACAATTGTTAATTTACCGAGGAAAACAACAGTCACATAAGATACATAATGAATGATTTTGAATCAACTCCGAAAACCGAACCGGGTCGAAGCAAAAAAGAGTTTACACATACACAGGCTTGAAAAGGGATAATTTGGTTCAATCTGTTAGATCATTGGCTTTTGTAACTAGTGTTCATAGACAATTGGTGACCGGTCATTTTTAATGACCAATCTGACCAATCACAGAATCTGTTTCATTGAGTTGGCAACTTGATTGAATTACAATATATATTGATAACTGAACGAGAGGAGTCTAGAGATTCTACAACCTGTTACAATTATGTCAGTTTTACTGTGGCCTGATTGGACCCGGCTTTCATACCTGGATCAGAGTAAGGTCTAATATAACATAACAACGGCTGCATCACGGGGGCTGTTAGCTCACGTAAAGGCAGATACATCCGAGGTTTCCCGTTGTGCGTAACCTGTTTGATGAGACAGTAGAGAAGAGACTTACCTCAGCATGCGACACGGCTTCAACCTGTGGCTCTGATGGAGAGACACCGCCCTGTCTGTCTTTTGTGTCAGCCTGGTCACTGCTGTCAGTTGCGGTCTGACTGGTGTCTGAAGAAATAAGCCACAGCATAATATTGCTATGTGTTCAGTGTCCAATTTTACATTTAGTCAAAGTTTGACTAAATGTTTTAACGTAGAGGGGGAATCCAGATAAGGGTCGTGGTGTATGTGTGTCAGTGTGTCTCTCTGTGTGTGTAGAGCGATTCAGAGAAAACTCCTGGACCGATCTTCATGAAACTTGAGATAACTTAAACAGATCCTGAGTATAGCATCCCCAGACATTTGTTCTTCGTTTTTTGACTCACATGCGAAGCAAAAGTGAGTCTATGTACTCACCCGAGTCGTCCGTCCGTCCGTCCGGACGTCCGTCCGTCCGGAAAACTTTAACGTTGGATATTTCTTGGACACTATTCAGTCTATCAGTACCAAATTTGGCAAGATGGTGTATGATGACAAGGCCCCAAAAAACATACATAGCATCTTGACCTTGCTTCAAGGTCAAGGTTGCAGGGGCCATAAATGTTGTCTAAAAAACAGCTATTTTTCCCATTTTTCCCATTTTCTCTGAAGTTTTTGAGATTCAATACCTCACCTACATATGATATATAGGGCAAAGTAAGCCCCATCTTTTGATCCCAGTTTGGTTTACCTTGCTTCAAGGTCAAGGTCACAGGAGCTCTTCAAAGTTGGATTGTATACATATTTTGAAGTGACCTTGACCCTGAACTATGGAAGATAACTGTTTCAAACTTAAAAATTATGTGGGGCACATGTTATGCTTTCATCATGAGACACATTTGGTCACATATGATCAAGGTCAAGGTCACTTTGACCCTTATGAAATGTGACCAAAATAAGGTAGTGAACCACTAAAAGTGACCATATCTCATGGTAGAAAGAGCCAATAAGCACCATTGTACTTCCTATGTCTTGAATTAACAGCTTTGTGTTGCATGACCTTGGATGACCTTGACCTTGGGTCAAGGTCACATGCATTTTGGTAGGAAAAATGTGTAAAGCAGTTCTTAGTGTATGATGTCATTGCTAGGTTTAGTTACCCTAAAGGTCGAGGTCAAGCATGTGAGTCGTATGGGCTTTGCCCTTCTTGTTTCTCTCTTGATTTAGGGGGTATATCTCTTATAAGGTATGACAATTGTACTGTTGAAGAGAAAACTGTAAACAACTGGCAACTCTAAGCCAGGTCAATTGTTCTCCACTAGGTATAAATTTTAGAGACATGTACCTTACAGAACGCTCTCAGGAAAAGTACAAAATCAACGTAAAGGCCAAAATGGAAAGACCAGAAATAAACAAAAGTTACGAAATACCGACTGGTGTTTCTTTTGCAGCATTTATCTGGCTTGCTACTGGTTATAAATTTTTTTTTTTGTTCTCTTAATATTCATACTTGCAATGTACTGTTTTTGAGTCACTTGAGAAAAAGTGACTCTATGTAATCGGTCAGTGTTAGTCTGTCCGGCCGGCCGTCTGGCCGGCCGGCCGGCCGTCCGTAGACACCACCTTAACGTTGGACTTTTCTCGGAAACTATCAAAGCGATCCGGCTCATATTTTGTTTAGTCGTGACCTCCAATGACCTCTACACTTTAACGATGGTTTCGTTGACCTTTGACCTTTTTCAAGGTCACAGGTCAGCGTCAAAGGAAAAATTAGACATTTTATATCTTTGACAAAGTTCATCGGATGTGATTGAAACTTTGTAGGATTATTCTTTACATCAAAGTATTTACATCTGTAGCCTTTTACGAACGTTATCAGAAAAACAAGGGAGATAACTAGCCTTTTCTGTTCGGCAACACACAACTTAACGTTGGGCTTTTCTCGGAAACTATAAAAGTGACCGGGCTCAAATTTTATGTGAACGTGACTCCCAGTGACCTCTACACTTTGACGTCTGCTTTGGTGACCTTTGACCTTTTTCAAGGTCACAGGTATGTCTTGAAGGAAAAAAATTGAAATATCATATCTCTGAAACTATTCATCGGATTTGATTCAAACTTTATAGGATTATTCTTTACATCAAATTATTTACATCTGTATTGTGTTGTGAATAGCAATTTCTTCCTGTCCATCTGATGCCTCATATAATATTCAGAACTGCGAAAGTGACTCGATCGAGCGTTTGCTCTTCTTGTTGAGATAAGTAATGTTTCGATGGACCATGTTTTGGGTGTTTAGTGGGTCTGCTTTTACCCATAATTGCGCATAGCCGCTTGCCAGGTGACGTCACTGACGATCGGTCTCATTGGAATCTATTGACATTAAGCTTTCGGAAAACACACCGTTATTGAGTATACAAAACCGGTGCCTTAAACTACCTTTCTAGAGGCCTTTTCTGGGTTTGGCCGCTCCACTATTTGGTATTATATAGCAATCGAACGCAAAACGAACAAATATTTTCACAACGGTTTTTCACGTTCAAAATTTTGAAGGAAGGAAGAAACTTAGACTTAGAGTGACTTCCTTGTCATTTTATCAATTGCTTAGGAATATTATACTTATGTTCATGTTTGCATGAAATCGTCATTGTTTGCAGTTTAGATGAATTCATTTCTGAAAAGATAATATTTTTGTGATAGGAAAATTAAATTAAAAAACCCCACCGTAATCACTCCGAATAAATACATGTAGCTACAGCATGTTTTGCAAGCAAACACAAAAGACTACGGTCTTCATTACATGAAGAAGGGTAAGTAGGAGGTCAAGAAATATCACTTAAACAGCTTCCCAAAATCCATAATGTAACTAAAGTGGGTGTCTAACATGTACCTCATATTATCCTCTTTTTGCTGCATTAAAGTGATAATTAAAAATATAGCTCACCGTATTTAAAGGCTTCTTGAAAAATGTTGCTGCCAGAAACCAAAAGCTTGCATTTAAAGCTGTTTTATTGATTTGATATGCACCCAAGCACACACTTCTTGTAATAGAGATGTGGACTGAGCTTATGCTTAGTGCACCTTGTCATTTGTTGGCTCTGCATGTAAAAATGATGTAAATAGATCAATTCAAAGTTATGTAGTTCGAAAATACAAGGCTACGACAAACATAATTTCCATGTTACAGCTTTCAATACATTTTGGAACTCTATTGTATTGCTATTTACGGCCTCAGCACTTCTTGAACTTACAGAAAAAATCACCGAAAAAAACATATCTTTTTCTTAGGTAAGACTCCAGTCTTAATCTGTATCTGTTTTACTCACAAAAATGTAGAACTTAACACCTATTGTTTAGTTTTCATAGTCTCTGCTTGTATTTTCTTTGTCTGAACTTGCGATTTTATTTTCCAGGGTGCCATTTTGACCACTATGCTGGCTACCAGGAACTTCTCCAGTGAGTATATTGGAGGACTAAACTGAACTGTTTCTAATTTGTCCCTGCTTTGTGTCCACTTAATTCTGTCTTTCTGTGTCTTCACTGTTAGTAGTGATTGACAATACATTAAGCTGCTTATTACCATGCATTTTAAAAGCATTGTTATGTAATTCAAGCACTTTTCTCCCATTATGTGACATTGACTTCCAGGTTTTAAGTTTTCTGGCTTTGCCCTGTGAAAAGTTTGAGCCAATGATACAGAATTATTCAGTGTTGTAGCTTTCAGTTCCAGAGCATGCCATATTGTCGAGTCGGTGGTCACTGTACATGTCCAGAAAATGAACTTCTGAGGTTTGAACTCTTCAGAGTGTGCTGGGTAGCGGAATAGTTTTTTGTGTCTAAATAACTGCAGTTTCACTGACGTTTTTTGGCCTGTGTGATGATGGCGCTTTTTGTTAAACTGTTCAGTGTCTAGTTTCACCCGGGGTATTAGCAGAGCCCTTCGCATTCGGAACTTATTCGAAGAACCATCACACAGGAATTTTTTACATTTAGTCAAGTTTTGACTAAATGTTTTAACGTAGAGGGGGGAATTGAGACGGGGGTCGTGGTGTATGTGTGTCTGTCTGTCTGTCTGTCTGTCTGTCTGTCTGTGTGTGTGTGTAGAGCGATTCAGACTAAACTACTGGACCGATCTTTATGAAATTTGACATGAGAGTTCCTGGGTATGATATCCTCAGACGTTTTTTTCATTTTTTTTATAAATGTCTTTGATGACGTCATATCCGGCTTTTCGTGAAAGTTGAGGCGGCACTGTCACGCTCTCATTTTTCAACCAAATTGGTTGAAATTTTGGCCATGGCACGTTTCATGTTATTGAGGATTGCAGTTTCCCCCTCACACACAATATTCCAAAATAATAAATAGTCAAACAGGGGCCAAAAAACAGTTTGCACCAAGAGTTCAACTTTTTATCTATCCAAAACAGTAAAAAAAATTATATGAACATTCGTATTTCCAAGATGATTGGCGTTCCAAGACGCTATATCCTAAAAACCCCAAAACATGCTTTTACAACTTCAGTGCATAATAACTGCCCAAAGGTGCTGTTTAAAGCAACCATTGATAATAATTTTTAACATACTCCTTGAACACATTAAGAAAAATGGTTAACTTGCAAATAAAGGGACAGCATTGATCAGAACAATGGTAAGATAAAGGACGCTACTTATATTTTGTACATTTTTTATCTTTATCGTTTCCTGTAGACCTCAGAAGTTCTAGCCAGCTTAAGAAATCATTCTAAAATCGAAAAACAAACATCTATACATTTTGTACGCAAAGTAGATTGATATTTGACACAGTCACACAGACATACGTGGGCTATGGGGCAACCCTACCCCCTAAATTTGAAAACGGGGTCAATTTCTTAACTGCATGCATTCAGCAAAACAATCCCTAAAAAAATTTTTTTTTTCACAAATGAACTTATGACTTTAGAAAAGCATTCAAAAATGCATATATACAACGCTTTTTCTTTGGTCCCAATTCAAGGGGGTGTGCTATTCTCAGGTAACACTGTGAACGCTCAAATGAGACTTGGTCACATGTCAAAAAAAGTAATCCCCCCTGTTGTTCATGGTTGGTTGGTGGGATTTTTTTTATCTGAGCCATTGGCAAGCATGAAATGTCATCAACATTAGGAAAGACATAGTATCTCCCATTGTCTTTTGCGCGCAAACACTTCACACAGATCTCCTCTCGATCTGGCCCATCGGGGAAATGGGTTGACTTGGGGATGATCACCGCCCTGTATCTCTCCACCTTTCCATCCATGCTGACAAAGTCAGCGGTCACAAAGTCCCCAACTTGAATGTCTCACTGTGGGACAAAGAACCTGGTTTTCACGACTGGCACCACATGGTTGGCTGACCACGCGGCATCCAGTGGCGTATTGTGGGTAGACGTCCATTGGACATAAATTGGGAAGGACGTCGCTGGATCATCTGGTTTGCATACTTTGTTCATGTACAACATTTAGTCAAGCTGTCGAACTAACAGAATGAAACTGAACTCACTGCATTTTTACAGCAAGAGCGTATACTCGTAGCATCGTCAGTTCATCGCTCGATGCAAAGGCAGTGAAATTGACAAGAAGAGCGGGGTAGTAGTTGCGCTGAGAAGGATAGCACGCTTTTCTTTATCTCTATTCTTTTTAACTTTCTGAGCGTGTTTTTAATCCAAACATATCACATCTATATGTTTTTGGAATCAGGAACCCACAAGGAATAAGATGAAATTGTTTTTAAATCGCTTTCGGAAATTTTGTTTTAATAATAATTTTTATATTTTTAATTTTCAGAGCTTGTTTTTAATCCGAATATAACATATTTATATGTTTTTGGAATCAGAAAATGATGAAGAATAAGATGAACGTAAATTTGTAAATTTTTTTTTTTTTTTTTTTTAAATTTGTATCGTTTTAAAAACAAATGTTTTTTTTTTACAATTTTCAGGTTTTCAATGACCAAAGTTATTAATTGATTTTTAAGCCACCAAATTGAAATGCAATACCGAAGTCCGGCCTTCGTCAGAGATTGCTTGGCCAAAATTTCAATCAATTTGATTGAAAAATGAGGGTGTGACAGTGCCGCCTCAACTTTTACAAAAAGCCGGATATGACGTCATCAGAGTTATTTATCGACAAAAATAAAAAATATATCCGGGGATATCATTCCCAGGAACTCTCATGTCAAATTTCATAAAGATCGGTCCAGTAGTTTGGTCTGAATTGCTCTACACACACACACACGCACAGACAGACACACACACATACACCACGACCCTCGTCTCGATTCCCCCTCTACGTTAAAACATTTAGTCAAAACTTGACTAAATGTAAAAATTTTAAAAAAATTTTAAAAAATGGGATAGCGGCGAAACGGGATTGCGCCAAAATGGGATGCGGTAGTAAGATGACGCTAATGGCTTGTGAAATGTCGCCAAAATGGGACGGCGGCAAAACGGGATTGCACGTAAATGGGATATTGCGCGAATTATAAACGAAGGAGTAGGCCCTAAGTTTCTCGTACGAGATGTTTACTGGGAGTAAATATTTGGGGAGTAAAAATTTAGTTCCTTGTGGAGTTCTTTTTTCGTACAAGATTTTTACTGGAAGTTTACTCCGGAGTCAATTTTTCGTGGAGTAAAAATTTCGTGTTACACCGGTTCATGACCGTTGTGGTAACGAGCGCACATTGCTGTCTCCATATTGTGTTCCTACGAATCGAAAGTACGATCGCCAAGCCCTTCTGTCATTGAAGGCAACGTTCGATATTTCCGTCTGTCAGCGTCGCCAACGTTCGACAGATTGTACTACTGTTACTCACAAACTTTCAATTTACACAATGAAATGCCAATAACATGCAAACACAACAATGGGAGACGAAGGGAAAACCTACTAGCGATTGAAATTATGCAAACGAACTCACAAATCCCTCACTTTCCGAATGCAAACGCTGCAAATCCGTATGCGTGCGTCGCTGTGTCGAACGTTGGGTTGACGAACGTTGCTGACAGACGCAACAAAACTTGATCAAAAGGCACTAAAAACGATTAAATGTTTTACTCACTGGGTATCGCATTCCTCTTTTTCTTCCTGCAGACGATATGAAGCGGTTGAAACGTCGTTTCCGATGAAAGGCTCGGTTATTTCCGTTAAAAACGAAGTTTGCCGAACGTGTGATTCAGTCTACAGACACCGGTCGGATCACAACAAAAATGTTCATTCTTTGCGATTTTGTGATACTGTTGATGATACACCTGCTTTCCAGTGAAGAACATCAATAAAATGATGTTCACAAGCAAGAATAACAGACAAAAGCACGCGATGTGTAAAATTAGGCTTTGCTTTTCAAACAAAGCACGTGTTTTTTTTACTGACGATTGAAAATTTTTCCAGAAACGGTTTTATGCTCCCATTTGATATTTTTTCCCTATTTTATCTAGTCAGAGACTAACCTTGTGTATTAATTGAATTAATAACCCCATTATCATAAGTTTTGTGTGTTATTTTCGTGTCTGCTTGAATCACACTTTGAGATGGGGTCATGTGACAGAAGGAAATGGTGTCTGTCAGGATTCACACGTTCGCTTCGAAAAACTCGCTCAAATAATTACTCAAACACAAACATTTTAGCTTTTATTTATTTTTTTGTATTGCAAATACCATACTTACTCATGCCAAGCAGAAAAAATTATGAAAATCAACACAGTAAGCAAGTAATTTGAAGGCAAAGTTTACACACATCAAAGAGTCTGATTACCGTGTGCAGACTCTCTTCGGTGTCCGAACCACCCCCCGTGTATACTACATTGGGTGTGCACGTTAAAGATCCCACGATTGACAAAAGGGTCTTTCCTGGCAAAATTGCTTAGGCACAGTTAATAATTGTCTACCATACCCGTGTGACTTGGAATAAGGCCGTGAAAGGTAAATATGCGCCGACATGGCTGCAATCTACTGGCCGTATAAAATTTCATCTCACACGGCATCACTGCAGAGCGCCTAGAACTGTACCCACGGAATATGCGCGATATAAGCTTCATTGATTGATTGATTGATTGATTGAATGCAGGCGTTAGATGGACGTTACAGGAAGCGACTGAAGCTAACAGTCTGAGCGGATATTACAGCGAAATGGTCAAGAACAATTCTAGAATCATTCAAGAACGGTTCATGAATATTCATGAATTTATATTCTACACTAATCATTATAACAAAACTAAACACATACATTTAGCTGTAGAACTTTGTGATGCGACCAGTTATAGTAAAACCAAACCACTGTGTGTGTGTGTGTGTGTTACTGTTTCTTCCCGTGTCTCTCTCTCTGTCTATCACTATGTGTGTGTGTGTGTGTTACTGTTTCTTCCATGTCTCTCTCTGTCTATCACTGTGTGTGTGTGTGGGTGTTACTGTTTCTTCCCATGTCTCTCTCTGTCTATCACTATGTTTGTGTGTGTGTGTGTTACTGTTTCTTCCCATGTCTCTCTCTCTGTCTATCACTGTGTGTGTGTGTGTGTGTGTGTGTGTGTGTGTGTGTGTGTGTGTGTTACTGTTTCTTCCCATGTCTCTCTCTCTGTCTATCACTATGTGTGGGTGTTACTGTTTCTTCCCATGTCTCTCTCTCTGTCTATCACTATGTGTGTGTGTGTGTGTTACTGTTTCTTCCCATGTCTCTCTCTCTGTCTATCACTGTGTGTGTGTGTGTGTGTGTTACTGTTTCTTCCATGTCTCTCTCTGTCTATCACTATGTTTGTGTGTGTGTGTGTGTGTGTGTGTGTGACTGTTTCTTCCCATGTCTATCTCTCTGTCTATCACTGTGTGTGTGTGTGTGTGTTACTGTTTCTTCCCATGTCTCTCTCTGTCTATCACTATGTTTGTGTGTGTGTGTGTGTGTGTGTGTGTTACTGTTTCTTCCCATGTCTCTCTCTCTGTCTATCACTGTGTGTGTGTGTGTGTGTGTGTGTGTGTGTGTTACTGTTTCTTCCCATGTCTCTCTCTGTCTATCACTATGTTTGTGTGTGTGTGTGTCTCTGTGTCTGTCTCATTGTCTGTCTCTCTCTCTCTAGTACTAGTATGTCTGTCTCCCCCAACCATTAGCTCTCTCTCTCTCTCTCTCTCTCTCTCTCTCTCTCTCTCTCTCTCTCTCTCTCTTTATATTATAAACTGTGCATATTTTGTCGGGGTTAATTCTTAACGGAGCGTCATGTGATGGGATATACTGCAGGATAATTAGGGTTTCAGGTCATT
>NW_027129403.1:0-1000 GCF_037325665.1 Littorina saxatilis
AGAGAGAGAAGCGGTGGGACAGAGGAACATAAAGTGTGGACAAACACATTTGTAAGTTCTGTTTATGATGGATTCACACTGATACTTATGTTCTGCATCTCCTGTACAAGCTATGTCGTAGTCAACGACCACGATTTCGCTTTCAAAGAAAGAGAGACTACCGTGCAAAACGCGAAGAATACGTGACGGGTTGCGTCCCTTAGTCTTGGGAAAGCAACTTTTTGTTTTACAACCCGAAGGTTTGGGACTCCATAAAAGCGCAAGCGAGAAAACGCTTCCGCGAGGAAGGCCACGAAATTGCAACAGAATTGTCTTGACAATCAAACCAGACTTGCAAATGGCACGCCGTAAAAATCAGAAAACGCACCGACACACAAAAGCCCGGAGAAGAAATACACCCAGGGGAGCAATCGACGAGAACAAACTCGTTTGTTGTCAGTTGAAACGGCTAAAAGACTGCACTCCCCATGGGAGACACTAATAAGGTTTGAAGGACCACACTAACTACAGTTCCGGACAGCTTGACTTTGAAAACATTTACTATCCCCCCCCCCCCCCCCCCTTCTACCTCACACACACACACATACACACGTAAATGCACATGTCGGTTACAAAAAGAATGTGTGTGTGTGTGTGTCTCTCTCTCTCTCTATCTCTCTCTCTCTCTCTCTCTCTCTCTCTCTCTCTCTCTGCACATGCGCCCCCGACGGGTAAACAAATCGAGAAAGAATTCACACAATCAAAATGTCTTATCTGCATTGGCAACCACCACCACGCCAACACAGCCACATCGCCGGCGCCTACCAAGCACAACAACTCACTAAAGTAATCTGTCGCAAGGCAAAACCTCCCTGGTCAAATCAGTCAGTGCCTTATCAACGCCATCAGCCTACAATCAAGGCAAATTAACGGCTCCACGCCGAGTGCTCCTTGCATCACGCAGCGGACCTGTGTGCGCGCGGGATGTTCTAGGCTTGGCTGGCCGAGACTTATCGCCATG
>NW_027129404.1:0-1000 GCF_037325665.1 Littorina saxatilis
ACGGGATGCTTATACAAAGTACCATCAATCGGACAAATGATATGAACAGCTGACATAATTGCCTTTTCGAGCATATCAAGTTCAACTAAAATAAATTGAGTTGTAATGCTTTCTTAGCGTGCGAAATTTGTTGCAATAATTCTTTGGTCAAGTTTAGAATCGTAATTTCAAAGGAAGAATTTTTCTTTGTGTAATCATTTAAAAAAAAATGTTTTGAAAGGATTTATCAAATAGCTCTTCTGTGCAGATTAGCTTTGGTTTTCAGCGAGTGGGCACTTGCAGAAGCCGAAATAGCAGGAGCAGGGTCAATACTAGATAGAATTATATGTGTATAATGTGTGTGAGTATGTGTGCGCGCGTGAGCGTGTCTGTATGTTTGCAGAGAGAGAGAGAGAGAGAGAGAGAGAGAGAGAGAGAGAGAGAGAGAGAGAGAGAGAGAGAGAGAGAGAGAGAGAGAGAGAGAGAGAGAGAGAGAGAGGGGGGGAACTGAATAAGGATACAGATTTAAGACTTGGCCCTTTCTTACAATTTGACATTGAACAACCACATACACACACACACACACACACACACACACACACACACACACACACACACACAACACACACAAACACACACACACACACACACACACACACACACACACACACACACACACACACACACACACACACATAATCCAATTATACTAAAAGATTAGCACTAAAGAAAGCAAACTGGAATTACAACACTACTAAAACATTGAAATACAAACATTTACCAGAGGCGGGGGAGGGGGGTAGAAAGGGAGGATGGGTACCACCAATCAAGAAAAGGGCACCTTAAGTTCAGGGCATTTGTCTGGAGTCTAAAATGGCAAAAGCGATCCCGAGTTTCAAATCGATATTTGCTGAAAATAGCGCAAAAAAGCAACACGATAATTGGTCACAAATTGTTTCTCCCGAGAGAGTTAAGCTAGACTAATTAACTTACGGTTCCTAAAGTATACAGACTTCTGTCG
>NW_027129405.1:0-21369 GCF_037325665.1 Littorina saxatilis
AAGGGGGAGGAGTATAGCTGGTACAGGATATGTTGAGGGCAGGAGGGGGAGAGGAGGGGGAAGCGGGAGGAGTATAGCTGGTACTGGATATGTTGAGGGCAGGAGGGGGAGAGGAGGGGGGAAGGGGGAGGAGTATAGCTGGTACAGGATATGTTGAGGGCAGGAGGGGGAGAGGAGGGGAAAGGGGAGGAGTATAGCTGGTACAGGATATGTTGAGGGGGAGAGGAGGGGGGAAGGGGGAGGAGTATAGCTGGTACAGGTTATGTTGAGGGAAGAGGAGGGGGGGAAGGGGGAGGAGTATAGCTGGTACAGGATATGTTGAGGGGGAGAGGAGGGGGAAGGGGGAGGAGTATAGCTGGTACAGGTTATGTTGAGGGGGAAGAGGAGGGGGGAAGGGGGAGGAGTATAGCTGGTACAGGATATGTTGAGGGGGAGAGGAGGGGGGAAGGGGGAGGAGTATAGCTGGTACAGGTTATGTTGAGGGCAGGAGGGGGAGAGGAGGGGGGAAGGGGGAGGAGTATAGCTGGTACAGGATATGTTGAGGGCAGGAGGGGGAGAGGAGGGGGAAGGGGGAGGAGTATAGCTGGTACAGGATATGTTGAGGGCAGGAGGGGGAGAGGAGGGGGAAGGGGGAGGAGTATAGCTGGTACAGGTTATGTTGAGGGCAGGAGGGGGAGAGGAGGGGGAAGGGGGAGGAGTATAGCTGGTACAGGATATGTTGAGGGCAGGAGGGGGAGAGGAGGGGGAAGGGGGAGGAGTATAGCTGGTACAGGATATGTTGAGGGCAGGAGGGGGAGAGGAGGGGGAAGGGGGAGGAGTATAGCTGGTACAGGATATGTTGAGGGCAGGAGGGGGAGAGGAGGGGGAAGGGGGAGGAGTATAGCTGGTACAGGATATGTTGAGGGCAGGAGGGGGAGAGGAGGGGGAAGGGGGAGGAGTATAGCTGGTACAGGATATGTTGAGGGCAGGAGGGGGAGAGGAGGGGGGAAGGGGGAGGAGTATAGCTGGTACAGGATATGTTGAGGGCAGGAGGGGGAGAGGAGGGGGGAAGGGGGAGGAGTATAGCTGGTACAGGTTATGTTGAGGGCAGGAGGGGGAGAGGAGGGTGAAGGGGGAGGAGTATAGCTGGTACAGGATATGTTGAGGGCAGGAGGGGGAGAGGAGGGGGAAGGGGGAGGAGTATAGCTGGTACAGGATATGTTGAGGGCAGGAGGGGGAGAGGAGGGGGAAGGGGGAGGAGTATAGCTGGTACAGGATATGTTGAGGGCAGGAGGGGGAGAGGAGGGGGAAGCGGGAGGAGTATAGCTGGTACAGGATATGTTGAGGGCAGGAGGGGGAGAGGAGGGGGAAGCGGGAGGAGTATAGCTGGTACAGGATATGTTGAGGGCAGGAGGGGGAGAGAGAGGAGGGGGAAGGGGGAGGAGTATAGCTGGTACAGGATATGTTGAGGGCAGGAGGGGGGGAGGAGGGGGAAGGGGGAGGAGTATAGCTGGTAGAGGATATGTTGAGGGCAGGAGGGGGAGAGGAGGGGGAAGGGGGAGGAGTATAGCTGGTACAGGATATGTTGAGGGCAGGAGGGGGAGAGGAGGGGGAATGGGGAGGAGTATAGCTGGTACAGTGGAACCTCCCTTTCAGGACCGGTGTATCCCCCGAAATCGGCGTATAGCTGCCTGAATGGCGGGGTAGAAACGGTCATACACGTAAAAATCCACTCGTGCTAAAAACATGAGTGAACGTAGGAGTCTAAGCCCATGAACGAAGAAGAAGAAGAAGAAGGACCGCCGTATTTGTCAGAAAATCAGGTTTTAAAATGGAATGAGATGTGCAACGAGACTAGGCGTGTGAGCTGTGCGGAACCAACCTCCTGGGACATCAGAGAACACTATGTTGTAAACACTAGAGCGTTGAAATATGAACTCCCTATGTTTCGTATACGTTAATCGAGCACGAAATGGTCTCCCTCTTCCCAAACCTCCCCATCGCAATGAACTACAATAGGTTGGCGATTCAACTTTCTGAGTTCTGAGGTCATTTCTTATCATAGCGCTCTTCCTCATTTGATGAAGATTCTTTAAATCAAGGTACATGATTTTATACCTTGTGAGAAAAAAAACCTGAGAAAATTAGGTCTTGAAATTGGGGATGTCGATGACATTCATATTGTACGTCCTCAACGGCTACGTGGCCAAGGGGAATGTTTTGTGAAGCCTGGTACTAATTGGGAGACACCGACTAAGCGAAGTCTACTTCACGAAGCTCGCTGCACGAAGCTTTGGCACAGAATTCAGTTTCGGTAAAAAAAAAGACTTCACGAAGTTACCTTCGGGCTCCGCTCAATTAAGAACAACCTTTAAATACAAAAGCATAGTGGGAAACCAGACACTGGGGTGTCTTTAAGAGGGAGGTTCCAATGTTTTGTAACTATGAATTGTTATGAGCAGGAAAAATGGGAGCGTTATATGGGGCGAAAAGTAACCGGGAAGGGGGAAGGCAGACACTGGGAAGAGGGAGGTTCCACTGTCATATGTCACAATGAAGCGTTATTAGCGGGGAAATGGGAGCGTTATATGGGGTGAAAAGTAACAGGGAAGGGGGAAGGCAGACACTGGGAAGAGGGAGGTTCCACTGTCATATGTCACAATGAAGCGTTATTAGCGGGGAAATGGGAGCGTTATATGGGGTGAAAAGTAACAGGGAAGGGGGAAGGCAGACACTGGGAAGAGGGAGGTTCCACTGTCATATGTCACAATGAAGCGTTATTAGCGGGGAAATGGGAGCGTTATATGGGGTGAAAAGTAACAGGGAAGGGGGAAGGCAGACACTGGGAAGAGGGAGGTTCCACTGTCATATGTCACAATGAAGCGTTATTAGCGGGGAAAGGGGAGCGTTATATGGGGTGAAAAGTAACAGGGAAGGGGGAAGGCAGACACTGGGAAGAGGGAGGTTCCACTGTCATATGTCACAATGAAGCGTTATTAGCGGGGAAATGGGAGCGTTATATGGGGTGAAAAGTAACCGGAGGCTATGTCAATAAACACGAGCCTCCGATCGCTATCTTCGAGTTCCCCTCTCGGCTCCTTTACCTTTGTGTACAAACTTCACCCCGAGCGCTTTTTATTTGTCATGTGCGTCCCTTTCTCCCCCGTTTTCAAACCTCTTTAGCTGAATATGCAAACTTTCACTTACTGAGAGAGGGTCATTTATTTTGTCAATTCTATGACTATGGTCCCTTCATCTTCCTAAAAATTGCCCCTGTTCGAGTTCAAGAGGAATGTCCACCCTTTTCTGTTCCTTTTTAATGTTTGTTATTGGGTGGTTTTTAAATGTGGGAGGTTCCGGGTACGAGGAGGCTGGGGTTAGAGAAATATTTACCCAAGCGTCGAGTGTCTTTGCTTGGTTATTACCGCTGACTCTTTGCAGCGGAGATGTGAAGATAGGTATGCCGTGTATGATTTAAACTAGTTAATAAGGATGTGAACACAGCTTACACAGGTTGTGTCTTTTCTTGTGTCTCACGTTAACTTTATAATCGTAGGTGTGCAGGTTAGGAGCATTATTTTGTTTAGTTTTGATTTTTTTTAAACTATTATTTATTCTTATTTTTGATCTTTCAAACAGAATACAAACGTAGAGCAGGGACGCTTTTCAAAGCTTCAGTTTTTTTCCTTTTCTGTTTCCCCTCAATAAGATGAAGTCATTGCAACAAGGGACATGCGCTTTGGCAAGCAGTAAACATCTGTTAGACTATCCGGTTTCACACCGGAGACAGAGACTGAAATTTAACCACGTACAAAATATCCAGACAAAAATTGATGTGAAAACTTTCTTTGATGAGTTTTTTGTTTTAAATTGCTTCTGGAAACGCAGAACATAGCATCAAGCTGAGAACTAAATGCACGAAAAGCTGCCGAGTGAAATTTAAAGTTGTGTCGCCTATAAAATACTCTTCACAGACTCAAAACTGTAGGATGATTTTCGCCCTGCAGAAAATGCACATCAAATTGTACTTCCTGTGCTCTTCGGTTCCCATTGACAATCACTTTTAAACACGTTTTGGGAAAATCTCCATAAAATAGTTTTATAGAAAGAAAAAAATGTACTGGCGACGTGATTTGAGACCAAATATGAAAACCCAAACTTGTGTCGGTGTATCATTATATATATAGCAGTCATCGCACTCGCCATGCATTTGATGGCAAACTTGTCAATGGCATACCAACGCGGAGTCTAGCTTCATCGGAAACCCAACATTCAGTTATAATGGCAGTTCGAACACATCTTGTCAACGCACTGGATCAGATATGATTATTTACGGGAAAGAGAAAATGTCAACTAAAGCATAAACCGATAGCGCTGACTAATGGTAGACCATCTTGATTTCCCGTTATTACCGGATTAAAACAGGCATACAAACACGCACGCACGGTCGCATGCACCCAGATACCCACACACAAACACGCTTACACACACACACACGCACACGCACGCACGCACGCACACACAGACAGACAGACAGACAGACAGACAGACACACACACACACACACACACACACACACACACACACACACACACACACACAAACACACACACACACACACACACACACAGAAATGTCCGTGGAACGCCCTTCCTGATAATTATAGTCATTGCATGCTCTTGGAAGAATAATAGCGATAGTCTCAGTGAAAGATCGCGTAGCCTCTATTGATTTACTTGGACTCACTTATACTCGGCAGCTGAACCCGTCTTCATAGTGAGTGCTAGACATTGTTGATGGAATACATTGACCAAGTTTGTATCCAATGCGTAAGAAGGTAGGTTGCTGGAGGCTATCTTCTTTGGCAGCTTGCGCGTCCATAAATATCCTATTGATGAATATGCTACGAGGGGATTATAACTATGCTGCGATGTTTTAGGATGTTCCCCATTTGTTGCTGTGAGGGAAATGTTCACGGTGAATTTTAAAGTTTTCAGTTTGAGAAAAATAGAAATTTGGTGGGATGTTTTCTTGAAATTCTTTTTTCAGAAGGTTTGTACTTTGTGGTAATTTTTTTTCATCTTCTGTTGGCCCCCCGCGGGTTAGGGGGAAGAATTTACCCGATGCTCCCCAGCATGTCGTAAGAGGCGACTAACGGATTCTGTTTCTCCTTTTACCCCTGTTAAGTGTTTCTTGTATAGAATATAGTCAATGTTTGTAAAGATTTTAGTCAAGCAGTATGTAAGAAATGTTAAGTCCTTTGTACTGGAAACTTGCATTCTCCCAGTAAGGTCATATATTGTACTACGTTGCAAGCCCCTGGAGCACATTTTTGATTCGTGCTTATGTGAACAAGAAACAATTGACAAGTGGCTCTATCCCATCTCCCCCTTTCCCCGTCGCGATATAACCTTCGTGGTTGAAAACGACGTTAAACACCAAATAAAGAAAAGAAAGTAAAGTAAAGGTCATTAACAATTGCACGATGGACATTTTTAAAACGGGGAGGGGGGGGGGCGGGGCGTCTCAAAAAGGCGGTTCCACTATGGTCATTCATCGATTGCTTATTATAAGTTTTCTTGGTGTTCTTGGATGTTAAAATTGTCTTCCTCTTTTATAACACCCATGTCCATCTTTCCAGATTCATTTAATCGGCTGAAACATGGATCCGAAACAGGTACTTTCCGTTTGCTGTGGTTGTTAGCGTTCACACTCACGTATGATTTTTGTTGTATATTGTCCATTCGAATGTCGTTGCCACAAATCTCATAAAGTGCTCACTAACCTCATGTATTACGTACGTATGTTTGACGTTTGTGTTCGTAATGACATCATATCGTTTGCATTTGGCCGGTTTGGTGGCCGTACTACGTGTGTGTGTTTCACAGAGTGTAGTGATTATCTACGAGTGAGGAGCGGTAAATATACCGTACAATGTTACTATGATTAAACCCTTTGGTGTTATACATGTCATTCGTCTCTTCTAATCTCCTTTTCTTGAGTGTTACGAATTTCACGAAACTTGGCTTCATGCACCAGTGGGAATTGTGAACCAACGCACCATCAAATATGCAACTTTCATCACGCAAACATTCGTGAAATTCTTAAGAACAGTTTTGTTCACTTCAATTTTTTTAGACGTGTATATTCGTATACACGTGTGCGTGTGTCACAACAATTTACTTACGAATTGTAACTTCTTATTTGCATTTTTCATGAAGTAATCAAGTTCACGTATACATGCGCGTGCGTTACAGCAATATTGAGAAAAAGTTGTTAACGGACATTACGTTGTGTTGTCAAACTACAATAGTTCTATGGAGAGTATTTCTGTACGTGCAGATGTTGCGTTATCCATCAGAAATAATACTTTGGAGAATGATTAACATTTGCTCCAAGTTTCGACCATGAGTACTTTGACTAGTCAGTTTGATTGTTCGGTGATGGGCCCTGTGTATGTGCGTGCTTAGACGGTCCTGCAAGTCCGAAAGGAATCTGAAAGTCATTAGTTGATAGTCGTTTCAGCGAAGCACTTACGTTTGGTTATACCATGGCATAATCATGATGTTTTGGAAAAGCCTCATTGGTTGTGTGTGTTACGTCTATGTATCATAATGATTGTGTTGAGATGAAACCTGATTGGTTGTGTGTGTTATTCCACAGCATAATCATTGTGTTGCGATGAAACCTGATTGGTTGTGTGTGTTATTCCACAGCATAATCATTGTGTTGCGATGAAACCTGATTGGTTGTGTGTGTTATTCCACAGCATAATCATGGTGTTGCGATTACGGTATCGAAAATGAAATGCCCTGGAATGACTTTATATCCTAGCGAGGGTTTGTGTTGTTCGCGTGAATCTGCGCGTAAGCACATGTGTTTGATATCAGGCTCACAATACTGACAACAGCTGTCAAACCTGTATGAGTTTTTAAGCCGTATTGATTTCAGCACATGAGTCCTTCTCGCTGTGACTGACATTTCTGTTTTGTTCTTTGGTAATGTCGATCAACAGCGACGAGTTTGGGCGATATATACTGTTTCACGTGCGCACGGTGTATGTTAAGCTGTTTCAAAGTAGGTATACATTCAAGAAGGTATGGGAGGGGATGAGGTTGGGACTAAGAGAAAGGATGGACACAGTGGGGGGGGGGGGGGGGAGGGGGGGGGGGGGGGTGTGGTGCGATCAATGGAGAGATTCAGACGAATAAAGACATCGCGAACTCAAGTTCAGAGACGAAGACAAACTGACACACGCATACGCACGCACACTGAAGCGCACACACGCATGCACGCACACACACACACACACACACACTCACACACACACACATATACGGACGAGGAGCACCTTAGGTACCGGTCATACGCAGACGGATCTGTGTGACTTCTGTACGTACGAAATCCACATTAGGTACCGTTTGGCTATACACAGTGTGTAACCCGTACGGACGAAGGCGTTAAGTACCTGTTTCCTATACACACTGATGGTTGTGTATAGTGTCAGTAAAGTGTGAATAGGTGAGGATGGAACTTTAACCGTCGATCACTTTACATGTATAACCTCAATTAACATGTTGCATGTTTTGCTTTTGATTTGTATGTTCCTTACTTTGTCATTTTGTTGTTTATGTTTATTTGCTTGTTTGCTTACTTGTCGATTGTTTGCTGGTTCGTTCGTTTACTTTGTTTATTTGTCATGTTGCTTTACTTGTTTATCATTTATTAGACATTTGTATTAGAAGTAAGGACCGGTTGTAAGAAAAGGCGTCACCTTAAACCTCTATCCTTGAAAAATAAAGTTCCATCATCATCATTATCTCTCTCTCTCTCTCTCTCTCTCTCTCTCTCTCTCTCTCTCTCTCTCTCTCTCTCTCTCTCTCTCTCTCTCTCTCTCTCTCTCTTTTTTTACATTTAGTCAAGTTTTGTCTGTGCCGGTGTGCGTGCGCGTGTGTAGAGCGATTCAGAGTAAACTACTGGACCGATCTTTATGAAATTTGACATGAGAGTTCCTGGGTATGATATCCCCGGATTAATTTTTTCTTTGTTTCGATAAATGTCTTTGATGACGTCATATCCGGCTTTTTGTAAAAGTTGAAGCGGCACTGTCACACCCTCATTTTTGAATCAAATTGATTGAAATTTTGGCCAAGCAATCTTCGACAAAGGTCGGACTTCGGTTTTGTATTTAAGCTTGGTCATTACAAATCTGAAAATTGTAAATAATTGTTTTTTTATAAAACGATCCAATTTTACGTTCATCTTATTCTTCATTATTTTCTGATTCCAAAAACATATAAATATGTTATATTCGGATTAAAAACAAGCTCTCAAAATTAAAAATATAAAAAATTCTGATCAAAATCAAATTTCCGAAATCGATTAAAAAACAATTTCATCTTATTCCTTGTCGGTTCCTGATTCCAAAAACATATAGATATGATATGTTTGGATTAAAAACACGCTCAGAAAGTTAAAACGAAGAGAGGTACAGAAAAGCGTGCTATGCAGCACAGCGAAACCATCACCGCGCTAAACAGTCTCGTCAGTTTCACTGGGTTTTGCGCGAGCGGCGGACTACGGTCACTGTGAAAAAATGCAGTGCGTTCAGTTTCATTCTGTGAGTTCCACAGCTTGACTAAAATGTAGTAATTTCGCCTTACGCGACTTGTTTTTTTGTTGTTTTTTTTAAATTGGAGAAAACCGGTTTCTTTTTTTGTTGGTTTTTTTGTGTGGTTTGCATGGTTGTTTATACAAAAAGCAATTGAGGAGCCATAGATGGTTACTTTTTTTTTCTCCTTTTTTTTCTTTTTTTGTTTTTCTTATTCTCGTCCATCCGCTCCCTCCCACCCCCCTCATAATATTCACAAACGTCATATATCACTTCACCTCATCTCGACTTATACATTACTCACAATCTTCTAATGTACATTTTATTTTCCAATAATGATACTATTCAAATCGTATCTATCACCATACTAATATTTACTAATACACATTTTTGCAATCAAAATAATGTGATTAAGTACCTTATTATTTTGGCATATATTACTAGGTTGATAACCAAACAAGACATCGTGTTCTGAGAGGTGCACATTTGATCCTGTATTTCTAAAAATATAATGGACAACATTTTCCCAAAAGCTCGTCAACTTCTCACATTGACAGAAAAAATGTTCAACATAATCAATGTGTTTACAAAATGTACATAATTTTGTTTCTCTAATTTTCATTTTATTTAATAATATTTTCGTGGGATAAATATTATGTAATATTTTTCATTGTAACAATCGCAATCTTTCTTCTTTTGTACATTTGCTTGCTAACAGCTGCCAATGACTGTGATCTAGTTTAACCTGATATTTATGTAACCAAAATGTAGCAGCGCAAGGCTCGCTCGCTTTAGACTGGACTATCAGCATGCGAATCTTTCTCGCGGAGGGGTTAATGATCACAGGGTTCCGTGTGTCAAGGTCATTATTGTGTTCGCCTGCTCGCGGGCTGGCTGTGTTTTTGCGAAGTGCAAGCGCTCGCACAGCAGTCTTCACTGCGCTGTACTCAAAAAATCTAGAGGGACTGTATCCTTTCTTTGTGCACAGCTGGTTAAAAGGAATCATATCTCCGTTAACCCAAATATCTTTCACCATATCTAAATGCGCTTCTATCCATTTTTTTAAATATAAGCTTTTATTTTTATAAACCACTTTTATATTGTTCCACAAACATTGATCGCCAAAGCGATCTTCTCTCTCATAAATCAATGCTTTATTATGGATTCATTTTAAGAGAACTTCTGTCTAAAAGTTTGATCGAATGCATTCAATACCTTGGTTTTAGTAGTGTTGTGGCTTTAAAACAAAGTAAATTTCTTCCCAATACCTGATAAAGACTTAACGGAATCGTTGTCCACGGTTCATGTTTTTGCTGTTGAAGTTTTGCTGCCCATGTCAGTAAAAAAGAAGTCTGCATATTGTGGACGTTTATCATGTTAATACCACCTTCTTCCACCACATTACACAATACATTTCGTTTAACTTTTTCAAAGGCTTTTGTATTTGAATACTTCCTTTTCCAGAGAAACCTGAACAAAATAGTATTCAACTTATCGAGAACTTTAACAGGGGCAAGAAGCGCCTGCATAACGTAAACAAATTGTGAAACTAAGAAGGACTTAATAATACATAATTTGCCGCTTATACTTAAATTTCTTCTTGACCATCTGCAAATGATTTGTTCAACTTTTTCAAGTCTTTTTGGACCAATTTTCCATAATTTCAGAGGCGGGGATGTCATTTTTAAAACTGACTAATTCCCATGATTTTAACCTGGGTATTCCATTTAATATCGCAATATTTCTCTTGACAGTTTTTACGCGATCCCTACCACATTGCTTCCGTTTCACTTTTATTTAATTTTAAGCGAGATATATTGGAAAAATCATCAATAATTTTCAAAACCGTTTCCATGTCGTTTTTATCTTGAAGTAAAACAGTTATGTCATCGGCGTACATAGCCAGTTTCAAAATACGCGATGTTTGTTCTGCAAAACCTACATCTGGTAAGGCAAATCCTTTAATATTGGGGTGACTTCGGATTTGTATTGCTAATAATTCTACACTTATTTCTTCCGAAATCCAACCCATATAATTTATGCAGCTCGTGGTGTTTGTCATTAAACCAATATGTAATGCTATTTGAGACCGTGGAAGAGCCAGGTTGGTTATTGCCCTTTTAACTTCTCTTAAAACTTTAATCCATTTAACACATTTTTCGCCAAAACCAAATTTTTTAAAGGACCAGACCACATAGTCTTTTGAGATGGAATCGTAGGCTCGGGCGTAGTCAAGGGCAAGTAATATACCTGCTTGATTTCTTTCATTAGCGTAATTAATGACATCATCAATTAATCTAATCAAGTTACTTGCCTTTCTTCCCTTAATACATCCTGTCTGATCTTCTGACACGAGGTCAGAAATAACACCAGATACGCGCTGCGATAAACATGTTGCCAGCATTTTATAATCTGTATTGGTTACAGATATAGGGTTTCCAATTCTTAAGGCTATCTCTCGGCAAATCTTTATCCTTATGGATCAACGTGATAACTGCTCTTTTCTGAGTATCTGACAATTCACCGACTCTAAATGCACTTTGAAGGGAATTAACCACCATCATTTTTACTTTAGGCCAACATTTTTTCATGAAACTTGTAGTCAATCCGTCTAAACCTGGTGACGAACCATTTTTTAATAAAGACAGCGCCCTGCCGATTTCTAACACGGTAAAATCAGTTTCCAAACCATATTTTCGTTCGTCATTTAACTGAGGAATATTTAAATTAAGAACTTTACTTTCAGCATCCTCCTCAACAAAATTCCCATTTTTATCAAACACGTTATTGTAAAATCTCACTTGCTCCTGTAAAATTCCTTTTTGCGTCGTTATTGAGAGCCATTTTCATCTATTAATCTGTCCATAAATTTTCAATCAGCTTTCACTTTTTCCATATTTAAAAAATATAATATCACTTCACATGCACAATTCTATATAACATATTACAACCAAACACAATAGCAAATAAGCAAAAAAACTCAGAACATGGTTTGAAAGGGTAGCTTTATTGGTCTTTTTTTCGAACGAATGTAAGGATCACTATATCCCGCCAAACCGCAACACGGTGGCCTAGTGGTAAGGCGTCCGCCCAGTGAGCGGGAGGTCGTGGGTTCGAACCCCGGCCGGGTCATACCTAAGACTTTAAAATTGGCAATCTAGTGGCTGCTCCGCCTGGCGTCTGGCATTATGGGGTTAGTGCTAGGACTGGTTGGTCCTGTGTCAGAATAATGTGACTGGGTGAGACATGAAGCCTGTGCTGCGACTTCTGTCTTGTGTGTGGCGCACGTTAAATGTCAAAGCAGCACCGCCCTGATATGGCCCTTCGTGGTCGGCTGGGCGTTAAGCAAACAAACAAACAAACAAACAAAATATATCTCGCCAACTAGAGTTATTACGGCTTGTTGATTTTGCCAATACAAAAGTCATTTTTTCTCACTTCATTGGTGCAAACAGTGTAATATTGTGTTGTAAATTCTATTGTTATGCGATTGTTGTTATATTTGTAAGCATAAGAGAGAGAGAGAGAGAGAGAGAGAGAGAGAGAGAGAGAGAGAGAGAGAGAGAGAGAGAGAGAGAGATTTTTCACTCCATCAAAGTATCTCCTTTTGAATAAATATAAGTCAGGGAATACGTCTAAAAATGGCCTCCAAATTCCAGGAAATATGTATATTACCTGGATATTTTAGGGAATATATATATATTCATTGAGTGAAACAGGGAATACGTATAAATCAAATCTCTTATATTATTAAAAGCTGCATCAAAAGGTGGGCAACATTGATATCGGGACTACACAAAATAGAATGTTTATATAATGGGTGGTGGTGGATAATGCTGTCTGGATTAAAATATAAAAAGAGGTAAACAGGTGGCGAACTGTTAAGTTTCACTGACGGTTTAGTCTTCAGTGACAATGCAAATAACAAATCAGAGGTGATTCTTGCTAAACATCAAGCTTTTATTTATTCGTATGAATTTAGCAATGAAAAACGGATTGACAATTAAGGGTAAAGAGAGAGGGGGGGGGAGAAAGAGGGGGGGGGAGAAAGAAGGAGGGGGAGAGAGAGGGAGGGGGAGAGAGGGAGGGGGGGGGGGGGAGAGGAACGGGGGAAGAGAGGCAGGGCGAGAGAGAGGGATGCGTGGGGCTGGCGGTGGGGGTTGGGGGGGGGGGGGGGGGGCGTGGAGAGGAGCAGCTAGTCGTAGAGCGGTTCGACTCGCGCAGTGGCTATACATTACACGGTTCGCGTGCCATCAATTAGCACGTCGTCAAGCAGGTAACCCGCTGAGAAACCTACTGGAGAGCTAGAGAGACAGCTGGACGCATTCCTTGTTTATGGTCAGCAGATTAATGTACTGCCACACTGAGATTGAAGTCGCAGAGGGTTACATCGGACTGGGTGGCCGAGTGGTAACGCAGTTGCGCTCGGAAGCGAGAGGTTGCGAGTTCGACCCTGGGTCAGGGCGTTAGCAATTTTCTCCACCCTTTCCTAACCTAGGTGGTGGGTTCAAGTGCTAGTCTTTCGGATGAGACGAAAAACCGAGGTCCCTTCGTGTACACTACATTGGGGTGTGCACGTTAAAGATCCCACGATTGACAAAAGGGTCTTTCCTGGCAAAATTGTATAGGTATAGATAAAAATGTCCACCAAAATACCCGTGTGACTTGGAATAATAGGCCGTGAAAAGTAGGATATGCGCCGAAATGGCTGCGATCTGCTGGCCGATGTGAATGCGTGATGTATTGTGTAATAAAAATTCCATCTCACACGGCATAAATAAATCCCTGCGCCTTGAATATGTGCGCGATATAAATTGCATAAAATAAAAATAAAATAAATAAATCCCTGCGCTTAGAACTGTACCCACGGAATACGCGCGATATAAGCCTCATATTGATTGATTGATTGACATCCTCATATAGTCACAGTATACTGACACCAGTCCTAGCATGATAGAGCGGCTGTCACTATAGGTGTCTCTCTTTGTGTGTCTGTATCATATTACTTGTGATTAAAACAAAAAAATGCCTGATAGGAAACAAATAGAAAAAAATGTTATGACAGAGATTCCCCTAATATTTCCGAATGTCATTTCTACAATGACGCTTTGAATAACGTCTTGATAAAAGTTGGTTGACGTGAAATGTGGCTTGAAAAAAAAGAGCATTAAAACCTTTAACGTAATGCAACAAGCAGAGAATGCAGAGAATATGGAATATTAGCTGTCATAGGGGTACGATACCAGTTAATCACGTTTAACCGAATGTTTGGAGATTCGAGAGTGGAGGGTGTCATTATTGAAGAGAGAGAGAGATGGAGAGAGAGGAGAGTTGGGAAAAGAGAGAGTGTGTGTAAGAAGGTGAGAGACAGAGGGCGATGGGGAGAGGTTGAGTGATCATATGAGGGGTGTTGTCAATATTAGAAAGATAGAGGGGGAGAGAAGGAGAGAGAGATGGGAGGGTGAAGAAAGAGAGAGAGTGTGTAAGATGCCTCCATAAGAGATGTAGCCTAGAATAAAAGCAATGTCCCTCGATGCATGTATTATTTCTCTTAACGAGTATAAAATAAGTTATGTAAGTCATTTTTCGTAGGCCTAATATGAAAACAATAATGTTGAAGTCTGAATCCATTATCATTATTTTGAACTGTTTCGGTCTATACATGTAGTCTGCTTAAAGCAGAACGCTTCCGTGTAGCATAAATATATATCTTTCATGTTCTCTTGGGACGGGCCAGGGAATGTGTTACAAACTAACGCTTGCTTATTAGCAAGCCCAGTCAGTTCTGTACGCGAGTAGTGAAACATGATAGCGGTCAGTGGATCAGTTACCAACATTCCTACTGACATCTGGTAGTGATTTAGTCTTGATGGTGATCGGTGCTTTCCTTCGTTAGCCACTGGACTTGTCAGTTACATTTTGACGATTATCTGAGCGACCCCTTTTACAGAAAATTCAAATAGCAACCGAACCCATTCATGGAAGATCATATAGGATGTACATTAGGTCCCTAATCACGAAGACGGTCACCTAGAAACTCGCTCAAATATGTGATTTTTCTTGATACATTGTTAACTAATCTAAAAGATTGGAGTTTTCCTAACAATACACACACACACAACGTATTCGTTTTGATAACAAAAATAATGATATGGCATGTATCAATAGCCGGCATGTGATAAAGGGGTAACAAAATAATAATTAACAAGTGACCATAAGGATCCTAATACTTTCCGTTTATCATCTCGTGCTGTGGTTGTTGTTTTATTATTTAAAGTCTTCTTCATCGAAATGATAAGACATCTCGGGCTGATTGGTCCTGATATGGCTCAAAAGAGTCGGCTGGACCGAAAGCAAATATCAAGTAAAGTATCTGGGGCTGATAGAACATATAGACCCTAACGGGTGTAAAGTGAGCATATATTAAAACCCTTCCTGGCCGGATAATATGGTACCTAGGGTCACCAAAGTTCAGAGCTTCTCGGCATCGACTCCGATGAGCATGCTTCCGAATAGTGGTGTCACCAGTTTTATCAGTTTTGGAGAAAAGTGGGTGCAAACGAAAACATTTAAACCATGCCTGACGGGATAATGTTGGCACTAGGATCATCAAACTACAGAGCAAATCAATATCAATCACCACAAACTGGGGCCTTAATTTCGGAGAAAATAACTGTGTCCTTACTGGACAATTGAGTTTGTTTGTTTGTTTGCTTAACGCCCAGCCGACCACGAAGGGCCATATCAGGGCGGTGCTGCTTTGACATAGAACGTGCGCCACACACAAGACAGAAGTCGCAGCACAGGCTTCATGTCTCGCCCAGTCACATTATTTTGACACCAGACCAACCAATCCTAGCACTAACCCCATAATGCCAGACGCCAGGCGGAGCAGCCACTAGATTGCCAATTTTAAAGTCTTAGGTATGACCCGGCCGGGGTTTGAACCCACGACCTCCCGATCACGGGGCGGACGCCTTACCACTAGGCCAACCGTGCCGGTTAGACAATTGAGTACATGTATACGAAATAGCATTTCCTGACGGGATAATTTTGAGTGACACCAGGGTCATCGATCCGCAGGACATAATTATGAGCGTTTATTCCCATGGACCTCGAGCTCATAGCCAAAATGAGTTTCAATAGCTTTACCCATTTGGGAGAAATGAGTACATATATATGTTAGTCATATTGAGAACAGACACAAGTCAAACGGGATAATTGCACTATGATCAACAAACTACTTCGTTTGAATGCAAATGTGTTGTTTGTCCCCCAGAGGGTGGACGTTTGCGTTTGTTCCGGTCAGTCTATATGTCACACAAGTCACTAAAATATCACTCACGCGAACTGTCAAGACGCAAAATAGATAAGTTGGTAAATTGCTCTCCTAACGTGACAAAACGAAAGTGTCTGAGGCAGGAGATCGAATCCCATTGGCGTCGTTAATTTAAAAAAAAGCTCACAGGGTGACGCAGGGGTTTGTCGGACCTGTTCTTCTTAGGGGTTGGGGAGGGGGGAGGTGTTGCGTTGTTGTTGTTGTTTTTTGGGGGAGAAGAACATTGCAGTTATGATAAAAAAAAATTCTGTCAATATTTGTCCCGCGCTAATCTGTGTGAAATCGCTTACCGTTGCCAATCATAATTCATATATTAATACAGGTACTGGTAGCCTCAGTCACACGAAATTGCTAATGTCTGTGGTACTGGGCAACTTTCACGTTATTCCTTTTGCATGGGCATAGTGGAGGCCACCTCAATCAGGACTGGCTGGGACTAATGTGTTTATTTTTTTTAATTAAGTGGGTTTATTTGAACATTAAATATTTTTACCTACCGCCGGATGCCCTTAGGCACCCCTGAAGCTCGACATGCAGCCGTCCGGGATAAAACTGCCCGAGAATCCAATAAACACTTTAGACAACACAGTATCATGTCAAATCAAGTTCACTCTCAAACCTATCAAGTTATTATTGTTGTTACTTATTGGAATGGCAAACGGAACATCCATTGCCTATGGTTTTTGTAATGACATAGCTGTATTTCTCCCTGAAACTTTTGCAAATTATTAGTAGGCCAGTTGGTTAGGACACTCTTGCTTCATCACGTTCTAATCACGCACGTTCGAATCCACGCGGTGTCACTTTTTTTTCTCCCTTTCCCCTACGCTACATTACTTTTCAGGGAATGTGTGCTGTTCATTGTTATTTTATTTTACTGATACGTTTTTTATAATTTAATTCGTCATCCAGCGGGGACGTTTGCGATTGTTCCATTCCGTAAGTATGTATGTATGTCACAATATAGGAACTGCGATAAATCCTGAACGGCTAAGTATTTTTCAACCAAACTTTGTAGGTAGATGTAGACACACGATAGCCTATTGCGTGCAACATTTATATTGGATAGGTCAAAGGTCAAGGTCATTACGGGGCCCGATGGTCAAAATACATAATCAGCCATGTCTCCCAAAGTTCTGGGAATATTTCAATGAAACTTTTTTTCATTACATACTCTGAGGACGGGTCTACAAAATAGCAGTCTTCTTCTTTTCGATCGCCGATCACACTTGGAGTCCAGATCTTGAGATATAATTAGTGGTCTTCTGCAGCGCAGCCACTGGCCCGTACAGTTTGTTGTGCAGGGACTCCGGCAATGGCCAGATTTCCTCTCTCAGCACCTGGTGGTTCCTGCAGTCTCGTAGGATGTGGGCCGTGTCCTGCTCTGCTTCTCCACAAGAACACATGGGGGAGGGCACAACATGCAGCTTCCCGTGGAGATGCTGGTTAAGTCTGTTGTGTCCCGTTCTCAGGCGGAAGATGACCACTTGCTGTGGTCTGGATAGCAGGTGGTAGCTGTCCTGTGGCTGGGGTGTCCTGTGCAGAGACTTAATGATGGTCTTCATCTCTGTCAGGCTCACAGGGTTGTTCTCTTGCTCATCTTCTGCACCCAGCTTTGCCATCCTGTCCGCCTCTTTGTTTCCTTGTACACCACAGTGGAAGGGGATCCATTGCAGTACTGTCCTCAGGCTCTTGATGTTGTGTAGAGCGTGTTCCAGCTGAGGCAGTTTGCTACTGGTCATTGCTTGTAGTACTGACAGAGCGTCAGTCAGGAAGACCACCTGGTTGTCATGGTTGACTCTGTCGTTGATGGTGTATGCTGCATGGATCAGTGCTTGTACCTCAGCTCTGTAGTTTGTACAGTGGAGGCCTGTTGGTATAGCCTCTGCTTGCCTCTCTCCACTGGGGTACTGGACATACACCCCCGATCCTCCATTTTTGACGGCCTCTGTGGCTGACCCATCGGTATACACCCGTATCCATGCTTCTTGGGGGTACCTTTCTTCAAGCATGGCAAGAGTCAGGGCTTTTTTCGTCGCATTGCTCTGCTCGTCCTTTGTTGTGAGGTAGGGGACACTGGTCTGTATGTCCAGGTTTCCTTGTATGTCAGGGTGGGGCATCAAGGGAGAAAGATGGTGGCTCCACTAGCTCTGGCATCTCTGTCTGATGTTTCTTCTGCAAAGCCCTTGCCTCAAGAGCGAAGCTTGATCTTTTCAGCCTGCCTGAGGACATCTTCTTGAGTCTGTCACTCATTGGATGGTCATGAGTGCACTGGTACTTGGTGGCTTGTACCATTGTTTTGCAGTCTCGCCTTTTGCTCAGTGGAGGAATGCCAGTCACCTGTTCCATCTTCTGTATGGGTGTTGATTTCATTGCTCCCGTGATGATTCTCAGCGCTTGGTTCTGTACTTTGTCTAGGGCCTGCTGGTGTGTCTTGGCTGCTGTTGCCCAAGAGCTTGATCCGTACTCGAGGTGCGGTCGTACAGTTTTCAGGATCTTCTCGTTTGCACCCCAGTGTGATCCTGCCAGCTTCCGCATGATGTTTAGTTTTCTCCTGGCCTTTCCCTCTGCATTCATGATGTGTTGTTTCCAGGTCATGCGCTTGTCATAGGTGACCCCCAGGTATGTTTGCTGGTCTTCAAATTTCAGGAGGGTGTCCCCCAAGGTCAGTTTGCCAGGTGTCGCTTTGGCAGAGAGTGTGAAGAGAGTGGCAGTGGTCTTCTCCCTGTTGATGGTCACACACCAGTCTTCCGCCCACGCTGCAACCTTTTCTAGGGCAAGTTGCATCCTGTAGGTTGCTGTGGTTGCATACTCTTCCGAGCACCAGAGAACAAGGTCATCAGCATACAGTGCCGCTTGGACTCCCTTGGGCAACTCTGGTACCAGGTCGTTAATGAAGAGTATGAATAGCGTGGGGGAGAGCACTCCTCCCTGTGGAACTCCTTGGCGTAGTAGCACCTTTCGGCCACAGTGACCGTCCACCAGCACTCTGGCCTTTCGGTTGTGCAGGTACGACTTGGTCCACTGGTACATGTTGCCTTTGACGCCGGAACGTAGGAGCTTCACAAGGAGTCCATCTTTCCAGACCTTGTCGAAGGCCTTCTGCAGGTCAATGAAGGTGGCCAGGGTGACCTTCTGGGCCTGGTAAGCATCCTCTATGACCTGGCTAAGGTGTGTTGTCTGGTCCTCCGTACTTCTGTGCTGTCGGAAGCCGGCTTGTTCTGGGACGATGATGCTTTCTGATTCCAGGTACAGCTGCAGGCGCTGGTTGACAATGCGCTCCATGGTTTTGCATACGCAGCTTGTCAGGCTGATGGGTCGGTAGCTCAGGGTTTTGGTCTTGTTTTTCCCTTTCTTTAAAACTGGGATCATCCTGGCTTCCTTCCAGCACTGAGGTACCTGTCCCTGTCTCCAGCTGAGGTTGAAGATGCCCAGTAGTTTCTGGAGGGCCGAGTTGCCTATGTGTTGCAACATCTCATTCGTAATGTTGTCTGGACCTGGAGACTTCTTCTTTTTGAGCTTCTTGATGGCATTCTTCAGCTCGGCCATGGTGATGTCTTGTTGCATGGCATCCTGTACGTTTCTTTCTGTTCTTTCTCTAATTTCTGTTCTGACTTCCTTTTGTAGAGGCAGGGGTATGGTGGTGTCGCTTTCTCCCCGATATGCTTGGGCGAAAGCATTGGCAGCGGCTTTTCCAGTGAGTGTTCTTCCTTCCTCCTCCAGGGTGATCTTCTGTCCCTTGTTGCCCTCTTCATTCAGTGCTCTTGTAAGTTTCCAGAGCTTTGTTGTGTCTTTTTCCATATTCAGCCCTGCCGTCTTTTCTCTCCAGCCTCTTCTCTTGCACTCTAGCTTTGTCTTCAGATGTTTTGCTTTGCTTTCTTGGAGTTTGATGTTGTTCTCCTGGCTAGGGTTCGTCTCTGCCTCTTCTCTCATTCTTGTGAGTGCATCGTGCGTCTTCTGCAGCTCATCGGACCAGTATGGGATGTAGTCCTTCCTCACTCCACGTGGGATGCTGTCCTTGGCTGCCTGGATTATGCTAGCATTGAACTCCTTTATCACGTTGTTGATGTTTCTCCCCTCTGTTTCTATGGCTCTGGTCAGCTCATTTGTTCGTATGTTGAACAGTCCCCACTTTGCCTTTTTGTAGTTCCATCTCGGGTGTTGTGGATGCTCAGATGCTGAGTCTCTACTGATGGTAAGGAGAACTGGGCGATGGTCGCTTCCACCCAGCTGTTCATCCACTTTTCTTGAGATGTTTTTGTGGATGTCATCCGTGCACAATGCCAGGTCTGGTGTTGTTGTTGAGTGCCAGCGGCGCGAGTAGAAGGTAGACGGATCTGTGGGGTCGTTGACAAGGATCAGGTGGTTGTCGTCCTGCCAAGATTCAATGTCTTCTCCTCGCCTGTCTAGTGTTTTATATCCCCAACTCTGGGACTGGCTGTTAAAGTCTCCAGCGATGAGGAAGCCGCTGTCAGGGACCTGGATTGTGTCAAGCGACAGCATCTTGTCGTTGGGGCAGTAGTAGTTGACGATGTTCATCTTGCTGTCATTGGTCGTTATCTTGACTTCTATGTACTCTGCTTCTTCCATGTATCTGTTGGTTTCACTGGCATTTATGTTGTTCCTGACCAGAGTCATCACTCCTCCTTTCTTCCTCCCTTGTCGGTCACTCCTGAACACCTGGTACCCTCGGATCTTAAAGGGCTTCCCTTCTTGCAGGTGTGTTTCCTGAATGCAGCAGATGTTGATGCTGTTTTCATAGAGGAAGTGCTCTAATTCTTCCTTCTTATTGGATACCCCCTCTGCATTCCAATGCATGATGTTAATAGTGGGGTTGTCCTTGGCTCTGCTGTTTTTCCGGCCAGTCGCTTTCCTTTCTCGTCCCCTGGCTCCACAAGACGAGATGAAGGGACCTCCAGTAGCTGAGGGTGGACTCCTTTGAGGCGCGGAGCCCGGCGCTGCACCTGCCTGGTGGATCCTCACAGGGCGAGCACCATTACTGTCAATTCTGTCTCCAAGTGTCATAATGGCAGTTGATGCGTAGTGTTGTGGTTTGTTGGAGTGCGCCGTGCGGCCCAACACATACGTCTTCAGCACTCGAGGTTTCTGTCAGGGTTACCTCACCCTTAGCTCATGGCCCAAGGACCTGCCCTGTGAGCACAAGGTTGGTCCATATTAGTCTGGCCTCTACCTTTCGACCTGTCCAGCTTGGGAAGCCCTGCCAGGAGTTTACACTCCCGCTGGCATAGCTCTTAGGGTCACCGAGACACGCAAACCACCACACCACGTTAAGGAATGGACCATGTGGTGGCAAAATAGCAGTTAAAAATTACATAATCACAGCAAAAATGTTTTTCTCAGAAAATCGAGTTGAATTTTTTCTTCTTTTTTTCCCCCTGAAGTTGAAGGGACTAATGTGCTGCGTCTTCATGTTTAATTT
>NW_027129406.1:0-5000 GCF_037325665.1 Littorina saxatilis
ACCATGGCATGGAGAGCTGGCAGAGTTCTACAGGTAGCCGCCGAGACGGACTGGAAGGATCAAGGACTACGTCAAGCAATGGTTGCGGTGTCGTGAGGACTGGTGCACCCTTGTCAGTCGTCTGAAGGACTTACAGCCATACCAACATCTTGAAAGCCGAAAGATGGCAGTAGGGTAACGTACAGTAGAATACCTATTCGTCTTACCTGTTAAGCTGCTTTGTTTGAGCCAAAAGGTGTCTGCGTCTTGGACTGTAGAGTTTCTTGCGGTGTTGTCGGCCTAGGGTACTGGTCGAAGCCGGAAATGATTTTGTGATGTAAAAAGCTTTGTAAACTAATAATAATTAGTCTTGGCAGTGTCAAGATCCATTTAACACCAGGTTTTTGCGTGTGTGAGTGCGTGTGCGCTTGTGCCTTGTAAGCTACGGTAGCGGACAACTATTCAGATTACATTCAAGTCTGTAAACAAATACTAAATTTATAGAGTTGTGTAGAGGCATTTATGATTGTCTAAAAACCGGGCTATACCACTCCATAACATCTGGCGCCCAATAAGGGACCATAACATCTGGCGCCCAATAGTGTTTGTTTGTTTGACCCTTTAGCAGTATTGTTTTCTATCTCAAGGCACGTGCGCTTACACGGGTGTGAATGATTGTTTTGTTTGTCCTGTTTGTCCAGTAACATTTTCAGATTTGATTTGATTTTTGATTTGATGTGTTGACTGGCATATTCTTGCAAGGCCAAGGTCTTACTCGAGTTTCGTTCATGATAATTTTTTTAAACAGCTTCTGAACATGACCCCAGTGTATAATTCTTTTGATTCTTTGGATAATCTCTGATCGAGATTCAGAAAATTTCATCGTTTTTTCAACAATTCATTTTCTTTTGAGGAAAGGGGGTGATGTTACGAAGCGGTTTACTCGTATTTTTGGTAATGTGTATTGTTGTAAATAGAATAGACTATAGCGATGGTCAGACATTGGAAAGGGCTATAGGCTGCATACCGTCGCGTTGACCGCAGTTGAACCTTTGTGTAACTGACAAGGTTTTTCACGTGCAAGTAATGCAGGCGACAGCTCACTGGCAATGTCATAGCAAGAACGACTTTGTAAAATCAGTCGCCGTCAAGGAGCCAAGCTCGACTCATGTTTTTCGTAACACTTTAGCAGACGGGCTCCTGTTTTAGGTATCTGACTGAAGAAGGATGAAGACTGACGAACTTTCCCTATCAGCGTACATGATATCTTCCATTTTCATATTCATGCCAGGCCGGCGACTGTACTAAATGTTGGCTTTACACTCTTTTGAGGTATGTTTGAAACCGGTTATATTTTCATGTCATGTTGTCGTATGTGAGAAGAGTGACTGGTTCTGTGTTTAATGTTATTGTGTAGGCCTAAGCTATTGTGCTATACTGCTTAAACATGTGAGGGTTTTACGTAACGTTTTCTTGGCTTTAGAAAACAGGAATTAACGTGTAAATAATTATATTGGCTCATGCAGCTTAATATGTTGGACGAGTGAGTATTTTTATTGTGCGAGTGAAAGAAACTAAAGACAAGTTGATTTATGGACTATAAACTTTACAGTGTTCCAACTGGGGGGTTTTCATCGCCGGAGGCTGAACTGAACCAGTCAACTGCGGCTTGTGGACATGACCATGGCATGGAGAGCTGGCAGGGTTCTACAGTTAGCCGCCGAGACGGACTGGAAGGATCAAGGACTACGTCAAGCAATGGTTGCGGTGTCGTGAGGACTGGTGCACCCTTGTCAGTCGTCTGAAGGACTTACAGCCATACCAACATCTTGAAAGCCGAAAGATGGCAGTAGGGTAACGTACAGTAGAATACCTATTCGTCTTACCTGTTAAGCTGCTTTGTTTGAGCCAAAAGGTGTCTGCGTCTTGGACTGTAGAGTTTCTTGCGGTGTTGTCGGCCTAGGGTACTGGTCGAAGCCGGAAATGATTTTGTGATGTAAAAAGCTTTGTAAACTAATAATAATTAGTCTTGGCAGTGTCAAGATCCATTTAACACCAGGTTTTTGCGTGTGTGAGTGCGTGTGCGCTTGTGCCTTGTAAGCTACGGTAGCGGACAACTATTCAGATTACATTCAAGTCTGTAAACAAATACTAAATTTATAGAGTTGTGTAGAGGCATTTATGATTGTCTAAAAACCGGGCTATACCACTCCATAACAGATATCCCCGGACGTTTTTCTGGTTTTTTCGATAAATACTTTTGATGACGTCATATCCGGCTTTTTGTACAAGTTGAGGCGGCACTGTCACACCCTCATTTTTCAATCAAATTGATTGAAATTTTTGTAAAGCAATCTTCGACAAAGGCCGGACTTCGGTATTGCATTTCAGCTTGGTGGCTTAAAAATTAATTAATTACTTTGGTCATTAAAAATCTGAAAATTGTAATAAAATTTGTTTTTATATAAAACGATCCAAATTTACGTTCATCTTATTTTACATCATTTCCTGATTCCAAAAACATATAAATATGTTATATTTGGATTAAAAACAAGCTCTGAAAATTAAAAATATAAAAATTATGATCAAAATTAAATTTCCGAAATCGATTTAAAAACAATTTCATCTTATTCCTTGTCGGTTCCTGATTCCAAAAACATATAGATATGATATGTTTGGATTAAAAACACGCTCAGAAAGTTAAAACGAAGAGAGGTACAGAAAAGCGTGCTATGCAGCACAGCGAAACCACTACCGCGCTGAACAGGCTCGTCAGTTTCACTCCGTTATGCACAAGCGGCGGACTACGGTCATTGTGAAAAAATGCAGTGCGTTCAGTTTCATTTTGTGAGTTCCACAGCTTGACTAAATGTAGTAATTTCGCCTTACGCGACTTGTTTCTTCTTCTTCTTCTCCTGCGTTCGTGGGCTGAAACTCCCTGGTACACTCGTGTGTTTTTTTTTTTTTGCACGAGTGGAATTTTACGTGTATGACCGTTTTTTACCCGTTTTCGGAGGAAGCATGCTGAGTATTTTCGTGTTTCTATAACCCACCGAACTCTGACATGGATTACAGGATCTTTTTCGTGCGCATTTGGTCTTGTGCTTGCGTGTACACACGGGGGTGTTCGGACACCGAGGAGAGTCTGCACACAAAGTTGACTCTGAGAAATAAATCTCTCGCCGAACGTGGGGACGAACTCACGCTGACAGCGGCCAACTGGATACAAATCCAGCGCGCTACCGACTGAGCTACATCCCCGCCCTGACTGAGCTACATCCCCGCCCTGACTGAGCTACATCCCCGCCCTGACTGAGCTACATCCCCGCCCTGACTGAGCTACATCCCCGCCCTGACTGAGCTACATCCCCGCCCTGACTGAGCTACATCCCCGCCCTGACTGAGCTACATTCCCGCCCTGACTGAGCTACATCCCCGCCCTGACTGAGCTACATCCCCGCCCTGACTGAGCTACATCCCCGCCCTGACTGAGCTACATCCCCGCCCTGACTGAGCTACATCCCCGCCCTGACTGAGCTACATCCCCGCCCTGACTGAGCTACATCCCCGCTCTGACTGAGCTACATCCCCGCCCTGACTGAGCTACATCCCCGCCCTGACTGAGCTACATCCCCGCCCTGACTGAGCTACATCCCCGCCCTGACTGAGCTACATCCCCGCCCTGACTGAGCTACATCCCCGCCCTGACTGAGCTACATCCCCGCCCTGACTGAGCTACATCCCCGCCCTGACTGAGCTACATCCCCGCCCTGACTGAGCTACATCCCCGCCCTGACAGAGCTACATCCCCGCCCTGACTGAGCGACATCCCCGCCCTGACTGAGCTACATCCCCGCCCTGACTGAGCTTGATATCTTTTTTCTCGACATGTCTTGTTATTATGAGTTATTTCTAATATGCTGACTGTTAGCAAATGATAACAAGACATGTCGAGAAAAAAGATATCAAGCATGAGCCTTTTAGGCGAATGCTGATATCGTTTGTGAGACATGTCTGTTATCATTTGCTAACAGTCAGCATATTAGAAATAACGGTTTTATTACCGTTTAATTCGACCAAAAGAAATTTCGAAGCAACCCCGCGAATTTGACAGAACAGCCGCAATGGGAACTTGAGCGCTTCTACCTGATTATGCCTGTCAGTCAAAGAATTCTCGTGACCTGAGTCAGCCAATCAGAGTAACACACCTGACGTGATGAATATTCACAGGTCAAATGCCTTTGACACACAACAATCTCACAAGATAAACCATGTTGAACATGCGTTTCGGTTGCTTCGCTTTTTCTCGTTGAACAGAGAGCGACAGATTTAGAACCGACTCCAGACGGATGGGAAATGACGTAAAGATACATTTGATGTAAAGCGAGTGGCGCAATTTCACTTGATTTTTCCGAACTTTGATCATTTAGATTTCAAGTGAGCGGTCGGCATTGCACACTCAGACGATGGGCGGTGCCTTGCTGTTCCGTTACGCACCCACCGACAAAACTCGCTTTTCGGTATTTTTTAGATAAAGAGAGTATTACCTGACAGCATTTGAAGTGTCATTCTTTAAAATAAATCATGCTGATATTGTTGAATTACATGTTTAGTTTGTCTTGTTAATTTTTAGCGTGATATACAAAAGGGGTCCCTGCCTGAACGTTATAACATTTAGAGGGTCACCTAGAATCCGTCCTGATTGGTCAAAAAGCCATATGGGGCACTGAATTGATAATACCATTTGCTAACTGTCAGCATATTAGAAATAACTCATAATAATCATTCAAAAGGAGACGAACACAATCACCAACAAAAATAATCTAAGAAACAAACAAACAAACAAACAAACAAACAAACAAACAAGCAACTTACCAGCTCTGGTGTCTCTGTGAAGGGATTCTTCGTCCAACTGTCGCTGAACCACAGAAGCCGAGATGAAAGCGAGTGAAGCTAGGAGGAGGATGCCATAATTTATCTTATACTCCATTGCTCTTATTCAATCTTCCGTACACAATAAG
>NW_027129406.1:10000-15000 GCF_037325665.1 Littorina saxatilis
GTCATTTTTTTAATCTATAAGTTTTCCTTATCCTGTGCGCGTGCGCGCGCGCGCGCGCGTGTGTGTGTGTGTTTGTGTGTCTGTGTGTGTGTGTTTGTGTGTTTGTGTGTCTGTGTCTGTGTGACACATGTTTGCTTTAGCTGATAACAAAATCCATGTTAAATGATAAAAGAGACACATAAATCGTACTTGATTCTTGTGGAATTTCTTCTTCTTTTTCAGCGTTCAACGGCTGTGTCTATTATACTCTGAGGCCTGCTGATGTTATAAACTCGCCAGACGGTCCAGACCACGCAGGAGCATCAGATGTGTGAGAATGTCCCTGGTGTTCCCCCGTTTAAAGATGGAACAGACTGATCCGTGAATGTGTAGGATGTTGAAGAGTGAGTTAGAGAAAATAAAGGAGAAGTTCTATCTGCGTTCAGACTGTTCTCTCGTCGCTGTTGGTGCTCCTCCCGACTGGAACGACAGGAACTGCGCGTGCAAAACAGTTGGATGAATTCTTGTCGGAATCGGTTGCCACTGGAACATGCACAGGAAAACACAAACTTATCAATAGGATGCCACGGGAGCATGCATAAAAAACACAAGCCTATGAATAGGATGCCACTGGAGCATGCATAAAAAACACAAGCCTATGAATAGGTTGCCACTGGAACATGCACAGGAAAACACAAGCTTATGAATAGGTTGCCACTGGAATATGCACAGCAAAACACAAGCCTATGAATAGGATGCCACTGGAGCATGCACAGAAAAACACAACCCTATGAATAGGTTGCCACTGGAACATGCACAGGAAAACACAAGCCTATGAATAGGTTACCACTGGGACATGCACAGAAAAACACAAGCCTATGAATTGGTTGTCACTGGAACATGCACAGGAAAACACAAGCCTATGAATAGGTTGCCACTGGAACATGCACAGAAAAACACAAGCCTATGAATAGGTTACCACTGGGACATACACAGAAAAACACAAGCCTATGAATAGGTTGCCACTGGAATATGCACAGCAAAACACAAGCCTATGAATAGGTTACCACTGGGACATGCACAGAAAAACACAAGCCTATGAATTGGTTGCCACTGGAACATGCACAGGAAAACACAAGCCTATGAATAGGTTGCCACTGGAACATGCACAGAAAAACACAAGCCTATGAATAGGTTACCACTGGGACATACACAGAAAAACACAAGCCTATGAATAGGTTGCCACTGGAACATGTACAAGAAAACACAAGCCTATGAATAGGTTACCACTGGGACATACACAGAAAAACACAAGCCTATGAATAGGTTGCCACTGGAGCATGCACAGAAAAACACAAGCCTATGAATAGGTTGCCACTGGAACATGCACAGAAAAACACAAGCCTATGAATAGGTTGCCACTGGGACATACACAGAAAAACACAAGCCTATGAATAGGTTGCCACTGGAGCATGCACAGAAAAACACAAGCCTATGAATAGGTTGCCACTGGAACATGCACAGAAAAACACAAGCCTATGAATAGGTTGCCACTGGGACATACACAGAAAAACACAAGCCTATGAATAGGTTGCCACTGGAACATGCACAGGAAAACACAAGCCTGTGAATCTCACAGTCGTGTGAACTACTTGCCAATGTCTGGTCACGGCAATGACACACTCAGTGGGCAAACTGTCATAAAACAAGCCAAACTGAAGTACACGCAATAAAAGAGCGAAGATTTTAAAAGAAAAGACTATGGTGATCGAAGTATGCAATGCACGTGTGCTAAAATTAAACAAGTCGCGTAAGGCGAAAATACAATATTTAGTCAAGTAGCTGTCGAACTCACAGAATGAAACTGAACGCAATGCAACGCAGCAAGACCGTATACTCGTAGTCCACGGCTCACGGCATAGGCAGTGAAATTGACAAGAAGAGCGGGGTAGTAGTTGCGCTAAGAAGGATAGCACGCTTTTCTGTACATCTCTTTGTTTTAACTTTCTGAGCGTGTTTTTAATCCAAACATATCATATCTATATGTTTTTGGAATCAGGAACCGACAAGACATAAGATGAAAGTGTTTTTAAATTGATTTGGACACTTTAATTTTGATAATAATTTTTATATATTTAATTTTCAGAGCTTGTTTTTAATCCGAATATAACATATTTATATGTTTTTGGAATCAGCAAATGATGGAGAATAAGATAAACGTAAATTTGGATCGTTTTATAAATTTTTATTTTTTTTTACAATTTTCCGATTTTTAATGACCAAAGTCATTAATTAATTTTTAAGCCACCAAGCTGAAATGCAATACCGAAGTCCGGGCTTCGTCGAAGATTACTTGACCAAAATTTCAACCAATTTGGTTGAAAAATGAGGGCGTGACAGTGCCGCCTCAACTTTCACGAAAAGCCGGATATGACGTCATCAAAGACATTTATCAAAAAAATGAAAAAAACGTTCGGGGATTTCATACTCAGGAACTCTCATGTCAAATTTCATAAAGATCGGCCCAGTAGTTTAGTCTGAATCGCTCTACACACACACACACACACACACACACACACACACGCACAGACAGACACACATACACCACGACCCTCGTTTCGATTCCCCCTCGATGTTAAAATATTTAGTCAAAACTTGACTAAATATAAAAAGGAGAGCATGTACAGAACGAACAAGCGACGCTTTTAGTATATCATTGTTTGTTCCACTTCATATATTTTTGTTTTGTTAGACTGAACCAGTGCAAACACTTAACGAAAATAACAAGCAACAAACAAAATGAAATAAATGTAATGATTTGTGATCAGTTTATCTGCATGCATGTTTAATAATGGATTTTTTTTCTTAGCCTCCTGGGGCCAACACCTTATTAAAAACTTGTGAAAAATTTGTGAAATATTGAACCAGCACGGCAAAACCCGAATATCACACGAGAAATGCAAGCAACGAGAGAAAACAAACCTGAGACAGTAGAGCAGAAAGTTGATGGCGTGGTTGGTGTAGGAGAGATTGTTGAGGATGGTGCGCACCAGATGGTACACCGCCTTCTCGCGAGGCGAGGTTCGAATCCACAAATACCGCTCCACTAACAGCATGGTGGCCACTGGGCCCACGAGCACCAGGAAGGCACAGGTCACCATTAGCAACATCATGGTGATTTGACGGTTCGGATCCCCCTGCGAAAAAAACACAATTCAGACATAAGTAACATACCGGCCAGATTTATACTGATCGGCATGACAAATCACAGTTGTTGGTTGTTCGTGTGTTTTTACACCCCCGGTACAGGGGTGTGTATAGGATTCGGTCGATGTGTTTGTTTGTTTGTGTGTTTGTGTTCGCACATAGATCTCAAGAATGAACGGACCGATCGTGACCAAACTTGGTGAACAGGTTCTATACATTCCTGACACGGTCCTTACAAAAATTGGGACCAGTCAAACACACGGTTAGGGAGTTATTGGTGGATTAAGATTCTACAAGGACTTATAGAGGGACATATTAATGGTCAAAGGGAAATAACCTTCTCAGTTGGTGGCAGTGAGAATGGTAAGGACGGGGGTGTTTTTCCTACCTCGGAGGAATTTCTTGTTTTAAACAAATGTTGCAGTCATGACGATTGATACCAATGCGTGGATTTAACATGTTCAACCTCCAAGCTGATTGTTAAAATTACTGCGCTTGTCACTTCCAGGTGCACGTAGACCCTACGGGCTTTGAGTCATGTCTCAGGCATCTATCCATTTGGAATCATACCAAGTTTCATGGACCTTCTAGCAAGGAGTCGAAAACTCATATACGGTATTCTCACGAATTATTTTGGTCTAATTTTTTTTTAATTTGAATTTAGTATCGTGACATACAATATATGACATAAAGCTTATATTAACGAATCCAAGGGGAAACATAAAAGAAGAGAACACGATGGCGAACATTATCAAGATACTAATTTTAGAATATTTATAACTGCAAACAGAAAAGCAAGATACAAAAATAGTGGTTGGGGAAGGAAGGGGGGGGGGGGGGCGCGGTACGTACAGAATGGGACAAAATAAAAAATAAAACGAATTAATTTTCATCATTGTACGGGTAGGGCAGCGTTTAGCCTCGATCAGGCCCATCTGGGACGGCTCTGTACGGAGTAGACCTAACACACCAGGATCAAAACAGACAGAAAATCCAGGCTTTTCTGAAACGTTCACCTTCGCTCCAGCCTTTTGCCCTCATCATAATGCATCCAGAACTCATTCTCTCGACATACATACCTGTCTGTTAGAGTGGTCCGAACTCTGCCGTGTGTTGGACCATCGGAACTTGCGTGACTGCCTCATGTGTTTTACGATCAGAACGTTGAACACCACCAGGCTGATGAAGGGGATAAAACAGTAGATAGACCCGTCTATCCACGGCCACACCAGCCCGTATGTGTGTATCTGAAACACGAGTATAGGCTGTATATCCCTGCTCAGAGCCGGTCCTAGTATAATAGAGGGAGGGGCTTCAAAAATAAGACAGATTTACAAGGGCTAGCCAAGCGGTGTGATGATGTTAAAATTTAGCATTTGAAAGGAGTATTGTGGGCATCTCCTTGAGAACAACGGTTACATTTGCCGGGTAAGGGAAGGAGGGGGCTTCCGGAACCAATATCCTTTAGATCCAGCCCTTCTGTTGATTGCTCGTTTGCACTGTATCCACGTAAAAAGTTTGTATTTTGCTCCAGGCTTTGCCGAGGAGGATTGGACTACAAGCTCTTGACAACGAGGTGAGCGGGGCTCCGGTGTACTCTCCTGCCGCTCTAGACTTGGACGCCGCAGCAACCCGAGAGCGTACAGAGAATGCTGCTATTGCACAAGCACAGACGTCATCGTCGGACCCGACTCATTACCATGAGACTCTCCTGCCAAAAAGAAGACACAACCTTTGGTAAAGCCCGTCCTTAATTGAGCACGAAGTCGACTACGCGAAGCTTCGCGAAATCTTTATATAGTTGTTCTTTCTGA
>NW_027129406.1:17500-27500 GCF_037325665.1 Littorina saxatilis
GTGAAATTCTACCATCAATTTAGTAATCGATGCGATGTAAAATTATCCTAAAACTGTGGTATGATCACGACATCGTTTAGCATTTAGGATCAAATGGTGCCAATGTGTCCACAATGCACTAATCACAGACAACAGTTATACGCTTTACGTACATGTAACTCTCCAACTGACATTGTCTGCCACTTGAAACAAATGACTTTCGAAGGAAAATTAACTCCTATATATAAATATTATGTATGATTTTTAATAATTACTTGCACTTTTTGAAAATAAAGCTTTTTCTACGATAAGGTGTTTACCTCCTAAATGTATAAGTCATCCGGTAGAAAAACCGGAAGTATCGTGTACTAAGCATATGTATATGTTTAAAAAGTTAATTGTGTTAATGTAGAACATCTTGCCTATGTATATGTTTAGGTTTTGAATACTTTAGGGGAAAAGCATAGCCATTATTCAGTCATCTTTAACTAACACCCCTAATCTCAGGGCCCATTTTGTTAGTGGGGGTAGGATTTCAATCAGTCAAAAATCACTTTCATTCAATATTGTCTGCCATTTCAAATACATACACGTAATTGCACAATTTCTTGAATTTTAAGATGCTTTAACTGACTATACCAAGAAAACCTGCACTTTTTGTAGAATTAGTTTTTTTTCCATGATTTATGTTTAAAAATGTCAATTCTTACGACAAAAAATGCTAACAGTTGCCTCACCAGACGACACGTACCTACGACGTGAATCGTGTCTGCCAATTAAAATGCATATATTTTGAAATAAGGGGAATCATAACATATTTCACTGTGAAGTGTCTCACTCTAATATCTTCTGGGTTCATGGTGTATTTGGTTAAGTGAATTGCAGATAAGGTTTTTTGAAAATGACAGCTATACATATATTTTATTAAAACTGAAACTGGTGGAGTGAAAAACAGACCTGTTTTGAAGAAGTCGTACTAAAATCATTTATGGCCTTGAACTTCACAGTTTGCGTGTTATCTTTTAAAGAAAACCCGTTTTCATCACTAACAATGACCTAATTTACACATACATATCGGTCGGTCATAGTCGCGTTTTTATTAGAGAGGTAGTGTACAAAATGTCGTTTTGTACGTTTAAATTACATGTCCATTATTTTAGTCATATATCAATCAATAAGTAAATGCGCATACTTTTATTAAACGTTACTTTCACTTTAAGATCGCTTCTAACATTTAGTATAATTTTTGACAAATGCACGCTATGTAATAAATTGATAATATTATGGACGCCATGTGGTAAAACCGGAAGTTGAATTATTTTGCGATAGCAAAATCCTTTTACAATGATCACTTTCCTTTTATATTGAGCTGATCTTTAACGTTATGGGTAAAAATCTAACATATTGAACCAAATTATCCTTTTTCAAGCCTGTGTATGTGTAAACTCTTTTTTGCTTCGACCCGGTTCGGTTTTCGGAGTTGATTCCGAATCATCCATTATTTATCTTATATGACTGTTGTTTTCCTCGGTAAATTAACAATTGTTGATGTAAAATAATTCTAGCTGTGAGAATAAACAATTTTCAAGATGTTTTTGATTGCGGTTTCAACCAGGCGTTCAGTTAGCTATACATATCGATTGAGAAAATGGCATTTCCTGTTTTGTCGTCCGCATGTTATACAGGTGTTATTAAAAATAAAACTGTGTATACGAATTAGGCATTTTACTTGCTGTCTGATGGCAACAATCTTTAGCTTTCGTTTAAGGTATAATTTGCTTATATCCGTATGCAGTCAAGCGGTACATGACGTTTTTTTGTAACCTACCCCCTGCGTCATGGCTGCATTTTTGCAGAATATGGGTCATGTTACAAAAACGCTTCTCATTCTTAGGTGGTTGGGTTTAGCCATTTGTCGTTTACCGAACTGTGGCTGCAAATAAAACGAACTTTCCAAAAAACATAATATCTAATGTGACCACCAAAAGTAACCCTCCCACTATAGCCAGCCAGGTGACTATTATATTATGCCTAGCGCAGAACCGCGCGAGGCGACATGCGACTCATTTCGTGGTGGAGGGTCACAAATAAGGAACGAATTCTCGTTCAGGAAGCTTCGCAAAGTCGACTTCGTCCAATTAAGGACAGGCTGAAAGGGAACGCTCCCGACGCTTTTTAATGCTGTTGACTCTTTGACTACTTTCCAACGATCGCAAAAAAAATCTTTCTTTTTGTTTTTAAGAACGTATGAGGGAAGACAATCTTTGGACGTGATGTACAGCGTTTCGAAAAAAACGTAAAACGGGACACTACTTGCGTAATCTGAAGAAAACAAGATTATGCCGAAATCCCTAGTCTATGTGGGTGGGCCGTGTTACAATAACCACAGATTTGTGTTTTTAAATTGTAAATTTATGTTATTCTATGTTATTTCATGTTATTTCATGTTATTTGTTTTATTTTATTTTAATTTAATTTAATTTATTTTGTTGTATTTTATTTTATTGCATTTATGTTAGTTAAGTTTAGTTTAGTTTAATTTATTCTATTACATTTTTTTAGGATATTTTATTTACTTTATGATATTTTATTTATTTTACGATATTTTATTTATTTTATATTTTATTTTATTTTATTTATTAATGTATTTATTTACTTATTAGGAGGGGTGGTTAAGTCCCAGTGTTCTTCTTCTTCTTCGTTCATGGGCTGAAACTCCTACGTTCACTCATGGTTTTGCACGAGTGGGTTTTTACGTGAATGACCGTTTTTACCCCGCCATTCAGGCAGCCATACGCCGCTTTCGGGGGAAGCATGCGGGATATTTTCATATGTTGGCCTGGGAGATCGGAAAAATCTCCACCCTTAATCCACCAGGCGGCCGCGGCCGGGATTTGAACTCACGACCTTCCGATAAGGAGGCCGATGTCTTATCCACTCGGCCACGGCGCCCGTCTTAAGTCCCAGTAAACCTACTTGCTGTGAAGATCCGGTCAGCGTGCAGGTGTCCTCCTTGAGGTAGTCGTTCCAGGTCATGCGGCGGATGACGAGGTGATGGGCGTTCAGCAGCAGAGTCAGCAGCAGGACTCCCGCCACCGCCTGCTTGGCTCGCCTCGCCGTGAACCATCTCATCGCTTTAAGGGGGAACCTACACGGCAAACGAGAAAAATCATTTTTAAAAAGTAATTACAGTTTCAGTGCTGAAAAAATCAGCCCCTTAGCACAGTTGCAACGTAAACAACATTAAAGAGGTTGGTTTAAACAGTGTTTTATTCAAAAATGTATGGATAAAATGTGACCCTCCACCACAAAATGAGTCGCATGTCACCTTTTCATGATTTTCAAATTTTTACATTTTCTAAAAGAGGTTTTTATTCTCTATCCAGTGGTGAAAACCGTTTTAGAAAAGAGTGAACACTTTTCGAGTTATAAGCCTGTGACTATGGTGACCCGCACACTGTTACTAGACACCCCCCGGACTTAAATTATGCCTAACGCAGAACCGCGTGAGGTGACATGCGACTCATTTCGTGGTGGAGGGTCACAAATATGTATTAAGCAAGTTTAGGATCAACAAGAAGCTATAAGCTTATAGTGGTGATCCTAAAAGAGAAACAAACGGATGACAATATCTTGCGGCGAGACTTTAACAGATTGTTCTTTAAAAAGGTTACCAAGGTTTGTGGGTTATCATTTGCCATCGTCTCTACAGCTGATATTGCTCTTCGAGACCGATGCAATATTGTTTCCTATCTCATTTCGCATGGCAAGCTCCATGCTTATAAGTATTTACAATCAGGTCTAACACTCTTGATAAAGGACACTGGATGGTACGGAGTATGGAAAAGATATTCCTATAAAACAAAGGCCCCCAAAAAGTGGTCAGTTTTATTTGTGACCTTGGGTTCGTCAGAAGTAACCGCGAAAGAAACTCGTAGGGTAATGCGAGAAGCAAAAGACAAAAATGATAGGTTTATGAAACGCTAACTTGACTAGAACGAAACATTCACAAATCCCTTGTTTTTCGTATCTTTGTTCAAAACAGTTTTGTATTTTGTATCCTACCGGCACGGTTGGCCTAGTGGTAAGGCGTCCGCCCCGTGATCGGGAGGTCGTGGGTTCGAACCCCGGCCGGGTCATACCTAAGACTTTAAAATTGGCAATCTAGTGGCTGCTCCGCCTGGCGTCTGGCATTATGGGGTTAGTGCTAGGACTGGTTGGTCCGGTGTCAGAATAATGTGATTGGGTGAGACATGAAGCCTGTGCTGCGACTTCTGTCTTGTGTGTGGCGCACGTTAAATGTCAAAGCAGCACCGCCCTGATATGGCCCTTCGTGGTCGGCTAGGCGTAAAACAAACAAACCAAAAAATGTTATCCTTGTACAAAACAATTATGTATTGTGTATCCTTGTACATGAATCCTTCAACAACCCACAAGAACCTACATCTATCGATCTTTAAATTAGACGAACAAAATACATAACTCACTGATGATACTATTAATGCAATGAAGGATACTTATCTTCGGTTGTTGGCTTTCCCCATGTGATAGGAAGCAAAACTTGAATAACAAAATACAGCTCACACACTCTAAATGGAAGTGTTCTACTTTTGAACACACTTTTTGTAACCAGTTGCGAACACTGTGTGATCAACTAGGGGAGAGTTACTGATTGCGTACCTGTTATCCATATCGTACCACCCCCATTCCCGCGAAATGACGAATGCCTGAAGCCCCTGCTGAAGTGTGGGGAGAACCCCGTAGGAAAGAAGCATTCTTCCGGTGTCAACATGGCAGCTAGCGAGAAAACCACCAGCAAGAACGAAAAATTCACGTTTTTCGCAATTTGATGTTATTTTCGTAGTGACAAATTTGTGTGACTATGCAAAGACTACACCACTGAGCAAATTGACTTGACTATACATTAATACCTTGTTGAGTGTAGGCTGCATTTGGATCAAAACATTGGCCTTTGCTTTACATGTAGAAGGCTAGATCTACTTATTGTCCAGCCTACCGAAGTCACGCATATCGTACCAGCCAGAGTCTTGATATAGTACCGGTGGTACGATAACAATGACTTCTGGTACGATGTGCAGGATGACACAACCTCCTATTAATTGCCAAATGATCCATTTAGGAGTACTTATTAAGAAGTCTGAAGCCTGAAGTTGTTTCAGAAAAATGCTTTCCCCCTCGAACTGGACATCAGAGGACATGAAAAAATGTCTGGCAGCCATTGCAAACGGAATGGGCTTCAGCGCTGCTTCAAGAGTTATTGATATTGTACCACAAGGTCACTAATATCGTACCCCTAGTACGTTATAGGTGACTGACAGGTACGCATTACAGAACTGGTCTTGTAATTCGTACCATTTGGATGATTTTTTTAAATCCGTACTGAAACCAAGTTTGCGTTTTTTTCATTGAAAACAATATACGGAACGTTGAAGGCACAGGAGATGAGTGTTTATGGACAATTTGAAGTGCATAGCATAAAATGGTTGCGTTATAGAGCTGTTTGTCCTTAAGTGGTACGATATCAGTAACTCTCCCCTACTATATAATTCTACTTGCAAAAGCAGCCCACAATGTGAACGCTATTTAGTGTTTACCATGTGTGCTACTTTTTCTTGTATAGTTGTAAAGAAGCTCACACAGTGTTCGCAAATGGTTTAAAAAAAAAAGAGTGTTCATAAGTGGAACACTTCCATTTTCAGTGCATTTTTTATTGAGGAACCATGGTTACTCACCGGATGGCAAGGTAGCGCTCTGCGGTCATGGTGATCATGACAACCACGTTGGAATGCAGGGAGAAGTAGAGGAGGAAGAAGATGAGGCCACAGGTACCCTTGACCATCACCTCGTGGCCAGGGAACTTGCTCACCAGGAACAGGATGTTGGTCACCTGCACCAGGCTGTCCGTCACTGCCAAGGTCGCCATGTAAATGTAGGTCGAGGATCGTGGCATCCGTGGTGACAGCAACACGCATAGTGACAACACGTTGCCGATAATTCCAAGGCCTGCAACAAAAGATAAAATTGTCATTTTGCTTGTTTGGTGATATCAGTGGTAGATAAGCAAGATAGTCTGGATGACAGCAACACGCACAGAGACAGAACGTTGCCGAACACTCCAAGGCCTGCAACAGCAACAGATACAATCGTAATGTTGCTTGATAACTTGAACAAGACTGTACTGTTATGATCGAGTTAGCGCCAAGGTCGTAAATTTAGGTCGATGACCGTGACATCCGTGGTGACAGCAACACGCACAGAGACAGAACGTTGCCGATAATTCCAAGGCCTGCAACAGCAACAGATACAATCGTAATGTTGCTTGATAACTTGAACAAGACTGTACTGTTATGATCGAGTTAGCGCCAAGGTCGTAAATTTAGGTCGATGACCGTGACATCCGTGGTGACAGCAACACGCACAGAGACAGAACGTTGCCGATAATTCCAAGGCCTGCAACAGCAACAGATACAATCGTAATGTTGCTTGATAACTTGAACAAGACTGTACTGTTATGATCGAGTTAGCGCCAAGGTCGTAAATTTAGGTCGATGACCGTGACATCCGTGGTGACAGCAACACGCACAGAGACCGAACGTTGCCGATAATTCCAAGGCCTGCAACAGCAACAGATACAATCGTAATGTTGCTTGATAACTTGAACAAGACTGTACTGTTATGATCGAGTTAGCGCCAAGGTCGTAAATTTAGGTCGATGACCGTGACATCCGTGGTGACAGCAACACGCACAGAGACAGAACGTTGCCGATAATTCCAAGGCCTGCAACAGCAACAGATACAATCGTAATGTTGCTTGATAACTTGAACAAGACTGTACTGTTATGATCGAGTTAGCGCCAAGGTCGTAAATTTAGGTCGATGACCGTGACATCCGTGGTGACAGCAACACGCACAGAGACAGAACGTTGCCGATAATTTCAAGGCCTGCAACAGCAACAGATACAATCGTAATGTTGCTTGATAACTTGAACAAGACTGTACTGTTATGATCGAGTTAGCGCCAAGGTCGTAAATTTAGGTCGATGACCGTGACATCCGTGGTGACAGCAACACGCACAGAGACAGAACGTTGCCGATAATTCCAAGGCCTGCGACAGCAACAGAATACAATCATAATTTTGCTTGATAACTTGTACTGTACTGTTATGATCGATTCACTGCGAAGGTCGCCATGTAAATGTAGGTGAAGGACCGTGACATTCGTGGTGACAGCAGAGATGATTCCAAGGTCTGATCTGTAACAACAGATAACATCGTCATCGGGCTTGGGTGGCGTCTTACTGTATGGCAGCTCGCTTTCCCCAATGAGAAAGCAGCCCGGATTTCCATGAGGGTAACCCACAGGACTAAATACAATCTTATCCTTATTTGTATCTGCATCCTTATCCTTGTTGAATTGGACAAGACTGTACTGTCGCCATGTTAGTGTAGGTGGAGGACCGTGATTTTCGTGATGACATCAACACGCACAGAGACAGCACGTTGCCGATAATTCCAAGGCCTGGAACAACAGGTAACATCGTCGCTGTGCTTGTTAACTTGTACAAGACTGTCCTGTTATGATCGAGTCGCCAAGTGGCGAGTGGTGAAACAGTGGTAGAGAAGCAATGATAGCAGCAAGCACATGTACCGAATGTAGTAAACGATTCAATGGCCTGCAAAAGCAGTGGATCCGGTATCCCATTTTACAAACTTCAAAAATCAGGCCAGGGAGTCTTAAAGTGGAGGTACATTTGCAGAGACTATGAAACAGAACATTTTGTTTAAATGCATATTCAAACTGCCATATAGTCTATTTTAGATAACTCAAAATGAGTGCTCTAAACTTAAATCATAGAATCTTCTGAACCATCCAATACAACACTCTGTTAGGAAATGGATTGCAATATAGATTCAATAATTCATAACAATCACTCAAAATCTTCACTTGCATCAAAACTTGATTAGCTTGGCAGCTGCATTAATCGTCTCACCAGATCATACAATAAGTAATTATATGAAAACTCCTAAGAAGATGTCTCAACAAAATTAATGTTTGCTGTGATCAGTAATAGCATGATATGCTATTTCGAGATGTCACATCTGTTTAAGACCTCTTTAAGGGCCTATAGCATTGTCTCAAAACGAAAGTGATAAGAGTTGTCCGTCCCTACCATAGCCCGCGGCGCTGTCGGCGGGTAGTTCTGGTTGTTTTGTTTACGTCCAAAATGACTGAACGAGATGCCATAAGTGGTGGAGGAAAACGTTACTGTGTCTGCTGTTCAAACTACGTGGGTAAAGAAGTTGAAGGGCGGATTGTCGTGCGGTTCCATTTTGCAAACACAAACCGGAACTACCTGCCGTTCCAGGGGCGCAACTCTGTCCGACTATCGCGTTAGTTTCGAGACAGTGCTATACAATCAGGACCAGTTTGGTTAATATTCCCTGTAAAAGACTTGGGGGGAAACTGTCGAAAGAAATCGAAGATCTCTGAAGCAAAGGGGCGCAAGTGCTCTAAATTTATACATGTGCAATAAAAGAAATCGAAGACTCATCCCATTCAGGGAAGAAATCCCGGCCTAGGCCCGTAGCTAATTATACGTTTTCTACTGTCATGAATGTTTAATCTAATAGAAATGTTCAACACTCCATAGGGGCCAAACAGATTTAATACGCTCTTAGCAAGTATGCAAGAGGGATGGAGCGCGTAGTGTACACACTTGAAAAATCTGAATATTTCTGTGCTGGTGTGCTCAATGGATTACACGCAATGAAGAAGGGTTTCACAACGTTTTGTGGCTCAAAGTACCATCTAAATCGAAGCAGCAATTTTGAAATGTTTGTTTGTTTGTATAACTCAGAACAGCTTGAACTTTGTGTGATAAAAGTACAACTGTGGCTATCAGAAAGAGTCTTTAATTACCCTCTCTCTGCTCTAACGTAATTAATCATTATCAATCGCGGAACAAATGGTGAAAAATGAGGAAATGGTGAGACAATTACAAAGGTGTGAAAACAGAAAAGGACAAAACCACACACGCACAAACGGTCGAACACTCGTGCGCATATCCACAAACACACACACAAACAACCACACTGACACACACACATACCCATACACACAGACATACACATACACACACATACACATACATACACACACACACACACACACACACACACACACACACACACACACACACACACCCATGCACACGCACACAATAAACAGAAGAGAACAGAAACAAATGGCAAAATAAGTGTTACCTGCACAGATTGGAACATAGATGGTGTCAATCCAGCCAGCTGTTATGAACTCCGTGTACTCGTTCAAACTTTCGTCGCTCGACAGATAACTATTTGGAACATCGTCATTTTCATCGGTCATCTGACTACGAAGGCCAAGGCCACTGTTAAAAACGGTTGAGGTAGAGGTCATTGTATTGAAAACTCCTTCCGGGTCAGTCACAGAGAAATTGACAGCGCTTAGCGTGGAGGTAAGCCAAGACAAGTTCTCACCGAAGGTCTCAAAATGTCGGGAGATTTTCTGTTGCTTTCAAATGAATTGTGTCAGAACCAGAAATGTCTGATACGGTGTGTATTGGAAAGTGACTGATGCGGCATTTTTTAGATAAGTGCTTTCCTTGGTTGGTCATTTGACGAAGCTTGAAGGTGTGCTATGCGCTATCAGTTTCGAATCTTGCTAATGATACAGATACTCGTGCTGAGTTATATATTTTGATACTCGAGTAATCAGCTGCAGAAAGTGCATCATCCGGCTTGAGTTGACATCGATTCGAATCACTGTTTTGTTGCACACAACACAGAAACGCCAGAGAACCTTAGTGGGACAGTATCTGTGCTACATAAGCACGTCAGCAGACGGTGAAATGGCTTATAAGGCTTATGCTTAATTTAATGCTAATGTCTCCGTTAGTTCAAGTTTTGTTCTTCTTTTTCATTGTAACAGAATATCTGTCAGTTCAAAAAGTTTCAGAATCCT
>NW_027129406.1:32500-48831 GCF_037325665.1 Littorina saxatilis
GATCTCCCAGGTCAACTTATGTGCAGACCTGCTACCCCCTTCGTGTGTACACGCAAGCACAAGACCAAGCGCGCACGGAAAAGATCCTGTAATCCATGTCGGAGTTCGGTGGGTTATGGAAACACGAAAATACCCAGCATACGTGTGTGTGTGTGTGTGTGTGTATGTGTGTCTGTGTCTGTGAGTGTGTGAGTGTGTTTGTGTGTGTGTGTGTGTGTGTGTTTCTGTGTGTTTCTGTCTGTCTGTCTGTCTGTCTGTCATTCTGCCTGTTGTTTTCTGCCTGTGTTTCTGTCTGTCTGTCTGTCTGTCTGTCTGTCTGTCTGTCTGTCTGTTTGAATTCGAATTTGAAGCGAATTCAAAAAACCAACGTTAAACTCTCCGGTTTACACCTTTTCAATTACAATAATAATAACAATGACAACACTTTATTTTGCATTCAAATGAATACATTAAAACGGAAAATTGTCTTCGACACGTCTAACCTACCTCTCAACTATTATGAAATACACATCAAAATAAGAAATACATTCAAAAGATAGTTGGGCTTGTAAATTGGATTGGTTTGCTGGTTGGTGAGATTACTGGTTTTCGCACGCTTATGCTACCAGCTACAAATCAATTATTAGTTCAATACTGTCTGAAAAGATGATTCGTTCAAAGGGAGGTAATCTTTCATCTTACATTTTGCTCCTTGTAATCTCCCTTCCAAAAAAAAAAAAATCTTTAAATATAAAAAGGAATTGTGGGTGTGTGCGTACATGCAAGCGTGTGTATGCGTGCGTTTGTGTGCGTGCGTGCGGGTGTGTGTGTGTGTGTGTGTGTGTGTGTGTGTGCGTGCGTGCGTGCGTGCGTGTGCGTGCGTGCGTGTGCGTGCGTGCGTGTGCGTGCGTGCGTGCATGTGTGTGTGCGTGCGTGCGTGTGTGCGTGCATGTGTGTGTGTGTTTGCTTGCATGTGTGTGTGTGTGTGTGTGTGTGTTGTTTGAAAGAGCCTTTTATTTATTCACTGATAGTGGCAAGCAATGGTTAAGTGTTCATGGCCTGTTGCAAAAAGGTTTACCTTCCTGTTAAAGGCTGACATAGTCCTATTTAATTAGTTTGATTACTTCCAGGGCTTTTCCCATCGTTGCGGGGATGTATAAATTAAGCTTCCTGCAAAGTTTTATGTTTGAAGTTCTTACCAATTACGAGAAATAATTAATTCTTTATTGCATTGTTTAGCAACAGTTCTCCAGGACTTGGGCCATTTTTAGACCGTTGACGTCACTTCTTGACGTTTCGTAAACCAACGATGGCGTTTGAGACTGTTCTGTTTACATTCGACACTATCAACACCACTTTGCAATACTGAAATAATTTTTTCTGTGTTCGAAAGCTACGGCCAATTGTTATTACGGTATATCCCCTCAGGTACAGTGTTATAACATTATTGGCACATGTAAACAATATGAACTGTAATTCAATCAAGTTGGCGTTTTAATGAAACAGATCCTGTGATTGGTCAGAATGCCCCAACTCATTAAAAATTACCGGTCATTAATTGTCGATAACCACTCTCTAAAAAAAAGTCATTTACCACCTGCTGGCGAGGCGCCTTGATACAACCTCAACTAGTCTCGGTTAGCTTTGAGGGTCATTTTACAAGTAGGAAATATGAAGGCCAACGAAATACCGAGACCATAAGGTATGCGAAGTGATGACGTCGAATACGTGACGTAAGTTGATGCATGAATTCTTCCGGACTACGTCAGTCAATTCCAAAGATCGCTTTTGTGATGAAAAGAATTTGTTTTAGAGTTTGCTGTCCAGAAACCCGTCAAAAAAGAAGTGAAAATGTATGTGAAAGAAAACAAAACAGGAGGAGAGTGATAAGATAGGAATACAGAAACATATTTCTTGGGACTTGACCCTTGCAGGTAGGTGGACTGAAAGTAGTGTGTGAACAGAACAGAACCAATTCTGTCTGTTTACCATCGCATGAAAGCAGGAAAGAGATCGTCGTCAGATTGCTTCCATTTGAAACTTCTCGGTCTTCATCGTGGATTGACGCCCTCCCAAAGTCTAATTGAAGCCCTCCGTCGCTTCGCTCCGTCGGGCTTCAATTAGCTTTGGTCGGGCGTCAATCCCCGATGACGACCTCGAAGTTTCAAATGGAAGCATGTTAATGTGTAATTAATTAATGAACGCTACGAGTATGGCAGCCTTTAAAACAGTGCAAAGAAAAAATCAAACACGTGAGGGCAGACAGGTATAAGCACGCAAAACAGACACATACCTATGACATTTAACTACGCATCATTTGACAATTTTTAATTGAAAGACAGAGCCACAAATAAAATACACAGACAGACAGATGAAAACTCTATCTCACAGTTAAGGACCGGTCATGAAATGTTCACAATCTGTAAAATACTAGCAGTAAGGGCCCGGCTTCGCCCGGTTGTTGGCATCGCAAGAGAGTAGACATGAATCACAATTCTAGCTTATGTTGTTTATTGCAAAATCTAACACCAAAATGATTTAACCGTTTATTGTTAAAGAAACAATTTTCACAGCAATTATCTCCCTTCCTTGGGAACATTCTAGATACTTGAGCAGTCGGGACCTGGCTTCGCCCGGGTGTTTCTGATCTCCCCATCAGACGTGCCTGCATAATCATAGTTACCTCTCTTCAATGTATAACCAAGTAAGAGTTACCTCCCTTCTCTTCTAGAAATTTCCCGAACTGTCCGGTCATTTTTACATTTAGTCAAGTTTTGACTAAATGTTTTAACATAGAGGGGGGAATCGAGACGAGGGTCGTGGTGTATGTGTGAGTGTATGTCTGTGTGTGTGTGTAGAGCGATTCAGACTAAACTACTGGACCGATCTTTATGAAATTTGACATGAGAGTTCCTGGGTATGAAATCCCCGAACGTTTTTTTCAATTTTTTGATAAATGTCTTTGATGACGTCATATCCGGCTTTTCGTGAAAGTTGAGGCGGCACTGTCACGCCCTCATTTTTCAACCAAATTGGTTGAAATTTTGGTCAAGTAATCTTCGACGAAGCCCGGACTACGGTATTGCATTTCAGCTTGGTGGCTTAAAAATTAATTAATGACTTTGGTCATTAAAAATCTGAAAATTGTAAAAAAAAATAAAAATTTATAAAACGATCCAAATTTACGTTCATCTTATTCTCCATCATTTTCTGATTCCAAAAACATATAAATATGTTATATTTGGATTAAAAACAAGCTCTGAAAATTAAATATATAAAAATTATTATCAAAATTAAATTGTCGAAATCAATTTAAAAACACGTTCATCTTATTCCTTGTCGGTTCCTGATTCCAAAAACATATATAGATATGATATGTTTGGATTAAAAACACGCTCAGAAAGTTAAAACAAAGAGAGGTACAGAAAAGCGTGCTATCCTTCTTAGCGCAACTACTACCCCGCTCTTCTTGTCAATTTCACTGCCTTTGCCATGAGCGGTGGACTGACGATGCTACGAGTATACGGTCTTGCTGAAAAATTGCATTGCGTTCAGTTTCATTCTGTGAGTTCGACAGCTTGACTAAATGTTGTATTTTCGCCTTACGCGACTTGTTCGTTCTTAATTTCTTCCCGTCATAGGAGCAATAGAGAATCTCTAATATAACTGGCATTAATATGTGCTTGCTACATGTGAACGCTAGGCAGTGAACTCAGGGCCGGACTACCGGGGGGGTTATGGGGGTTGCGCAACCCCCCCCCCCCCCCCCTAGCCTAAACATGTACCTTACTTCTTTAATTTTTTTATTATTATTGCTTATTTTATGCCGTTTCATGCAAGGAGCGACCATTTTCCCATCTCAGAATATGACCTACCCGTCAGCTTCAGGGGGCTTCGCCCCCTGACCCCCACAACGAGGGGGGGGGTGGGTTCTAGGGTTTCCGGACCCCCCGCCCCCCAGCCAAAAAATAAAAATATTGAATGAGGTATGCATTTCTTTATTTTACATTGAGTTTCCATTTTTGGGGTATTAATCAGTGACAAAATCTGCTGCCTGAAACTGGTAATGATCATCCTCAGAATGCACCAGATTGCACCATTTTGCATCCTTTTTTTCAAAATTTTCCGGGGGGCATGCCCCCGGACCCCCCTAGCAAGCTAGGCGCTTCGCGCCGTCAGCTCGGCGCTTCGCGCCTTCACACCCATATCTTCACAATATACTTTTGAAAAAAACCAGTCATAAAATGAACTGATCCGCCCCTGCCGCCAGGGGGGACATCCCCCTGGGCCACCACTGGCAACCCCCCCCCCTCCTCTTCGCCTAGTCCGGCCCTGGAACTGGTCTTACACTATATATGCTGTTATTGAAGGGGAGGTTCATAATCTGAGCAAGAAAACAATGAATCAAGAAACTAAAACCCAGGTGCATACAAGCTTGTATCTGCGGCTCCTGGGGAGTGTGCATGTAAACTATCTTGTTCCTATCTTTTGCCACCTCTGAGGTATGGCGACCACAGACAGACACACTTACATCCATTTGTATATATGTAATAGATTCGCCAAAAATCAAGGGTTTGACAATTTGATTGAAACGCCAGGTTTTTTTTAAATTAACAAAAGGGCTGTGAGTCTTGCTCTAGGAAAATGTTTGGCAGGCAGTGTTACTGTGTCATATTTAACAGGCGGGAAAAGTGAGTTTTTCTTTAAAAAGGGGGCAGATTTCAAAGCCCTATGAAATCGGTGCAAGACATGCCAGGACAAAAACCAGTAATGAACGTGCTACAACAGGGTTCCAGCCACGAAATTCCCTCACAAATTTGTGTTTGTAAAATGATACACTGACAAAATAATGCAATGAAACAACATGCCCCTATCACGAAAACGGAGCGACTTGGATTTGGCAAGGGCAGTTTCACACCGTATAACCGGTTGATACGAAGAAACTACCCACGCTCCGGTTCAATCCATTTCAGCTCTCACGCGGCAGCAAAGCGAGGTGAGTTGCTCCACAAATTGCATCATAACTTTCACAAAAAGACATTTTATCGTATTATTGTTGTTTGCGCTTTAGCATAAGAAGTATGCGTACCATATTCCAGAATTATTTTATTATTTAAATGCACTTGTAAAAGGGGAGCAGAGAATATTGACACATTTCAAGCGTTCTGCGCCAAAATGTTGACTTTTCATTGTTATTATGGAATATTTAATGCAAGTAAAAGATTATAGTCAACGGGAAAGACAAGATTAATCAATTCTTGAAACATGAGTGTACTTTTTGGTCTTTGAAAAGTTGCAATTCGATTACATGTCAATAAATCGCGTAGCAACCCTACAGATTGCCGGTTGATACTCTCACGCTCGGTAGGATGAGACTCTCACGCAAAGTTTTTATTCTCTGGTTGAGACTCTCACGAATGATTTTTGCTTTATTTGAGCAAAAAACAACAACAATTTACTCGTTTATGCAGGCAATCTTTGTTTGTCCGGTATTTTGCCACTGATTCCTGCTCTCTCCCCCCCCCCCCCCCCCCCCCCCCACACACACATATATACATGACCCCTCTCCCCATCATAGAGTTGTTATGTTCCCTTTTCCCCTGTTGTAGTTTCGGCAAACTCGGGGTGTACCGCCTCTTTACAGACAGTATGAGTTGTCATTCATACCCTAATACACCCTTGATAATGTAAATGTCCGGGAACGTTGAAAAGTCCTGCAGGTTGTCCATACACTTTTGGATTTCTGCCGTTCTGACCCAGTGACTGTGTAAAACACATATCTCAGTGATGCTCTCTCCAACGCTGGTGTCACTCACGTCAGTTTCAATTAAAGTGACAATCACTTTGCCTTTGCCGACTCTGATTCTGAAACAGACCAGATCCGCAAGTCAATCAATGCTTTGTGGATGAATACTTGCAAGGCAAAACAAGTAAAGGGAAGTAAAAGAATCATCAAGAGAGAGAGAGAGAGAGAGAGAGAGAGAGAGAGAGAGAGAGAGAGAGAGAGAGAGAGAGAGAGGTTTTAAACATTAAGAGACAACATAAGAGATTTTGCATCAAATCCAAACAGGTAAACATGCTAAGACATGAAATATTCTCCGTTTTCCATTTGAAAAACTGCGTGAGAGTCGCAACCGAGCATGCGTGAGAGTCGCAACCTTTCAAAATAAAGCAAGCGTGAGAGTATCAACCGGCAATTTGTAGGGTTGCTACGCGATTTCTTGACATGTAATCGAATTGCAACTTTTCAAAGACCAAAAAGTACACTCATGTTTCAAGAATTGATTACTCTTGACTTTCCCGTTGACTATAATCTTTTACTTGCATTAAATATTCCATAATAACAATGAAAAGTCAACATTTTGGCGCAGAACGCTTGAAATGTGTCAATATTCTCTGCTCCCCTTTTACAAGTGCATTTAAATAATAAAATAATTCTGGAATATGGTACGCATACTTCTTATGCTAAAGTGCAAACAACAATAATACGATAAAATGTCTTTTTGTGAAAGTTATGATGCAATTTGTGGAGCAACTCACCTCGCTTTGCCGCCGCGTGAGAGCTGAAATGGATTGAACCGGAGCGTGGGTAGTTTCTTCGTATCAACCGGTTATACGGTGTGAGTTTGATGGCTACAAGATGTTGTTTCTGCCAGGCAAGTGGTTCAGAGTGTTGCAGTGTATCACTTCAACATTATCGGACTAAAGGAATGGCATCAAGCAATTGGCAGAGTACAGTTACGACAATGTTATGGTCGGCCTACAGACTACAGTCACCACAACAATGAAGGATCGCCTAATCCAAATGAAGGCCATGCATCAAAAAAAGGTTACTGAAAAGGCAGCAGGCATCAACCATGAGCTGCCACCACACACTGTTGTCAGTAATCAAAGTGTTAAGAACTGCTCACACGCTTTCAACTTAAGTGAAAGACGCCCAGTCCGCAAAGCAACATTGACTGCCAACCATCCAGCAGCCCATTGAGCCTGGTGCGCTTAGCATGTGAGGTGGTTACGTCATAGGAGGGCTCAGTTTTTGTTTACAGATGGGTCCCGCCTCTTCTTGGATCCTGCTGATGGACGCATCAGAGTCTGGAGGCGTCGTAGAGAGCGCTTTGCAAATGGCGCTGTTCTAGAACGAAATCGTTTGATGGGGGCTCTGTGATGGTCCGGGGAGAGATTACCTTACGTCGTAGGACATCTCACCACCAATTAGTGAGATATTCACTAGTGATCGCTTCCGGGATAAGGTTTTGAAGTTTTTTGTTGTAAGAAATACTTCTGTTGTGAATTTGAAATCAGAGGGTTGTCTAGAGTAAGAATAAGAATAAGAATAATACTTTATTATCTCATAGAGAAATTCAGGGGTGGTACATAACAATAATACAATTATTATTATTATTATTAAGAATTTTACGTCATTGGTCATTGTTTGCTTACATTCATTTCACTGAAGAAGGGCGTGGCCCGAAAGTCTTTGAAACTTGGTGTTACTGTGTTTTTTTTCTAATTAACAATAATACAAACAAGACATTGATTTTACATAAAACATATAGCACTATATAACAGGGCAGGTTATAGAAACACCTCCCACATACCTCTCTGGACATTCCTTGCATTGTTCTTACGCATTCAGACATGAACACATCCATGTCTCACTTACACATCGCACACATGGACATTCGTATACGCTCAACTTACCCATTCACACATGGACATTCGACCACGCTCCACTTACACATTCTTATACGCTCCACTTACACATTCACACATGGGCATTCTTATATGCTCCACTCCCACATGGACATTCGACTACGCCCACTTACACGTTCACACATGGACATCTTTAAAGCACTGCGCTTACATATTCTCGCACACCTACGCGTATAACGAACTATGGCTAAACATCATTGCAAAATATCATAGCATACAATATATCACAGAAAATATACGGTTCTACATAAAATCAATACATACATGTACATTACTACTGATTGCACTGGCAGAAGAGGGGCTGAGTCGGGTATGTGGATGTGTTTACATGTTGCTAAGGGTGATGGATTTGGGGATGAAGCTGTTTTGCAGCCTGAGTGTCCTAGCTTTGTGCGTGCGAAGTCTACGGCCAGAGGGAAGGAGTTCATAGAGGTGGGCTAGGACATGGGACCTATCTGAAGCTATCCGCCTACTCTTTCTCACCACACGCTTTTCATACAGGGACTCCACACTTGCTTGCTGCCTGCCAATCACCTTGCTACTGACATTCACCATTCGCACTAAGACATTCCTGTTCTTCACACTCAGACCTCTTGCGTTGTTTTCGCTGGCATGTTTGACGTGACATTTTCATGAGAAAGTCCTCAGTGCTTCAAAAATAAAATACAGACAAAATTAAATCATTTAACCTTGTCATTTCTGTATGGCATGCGTTTAAAAAAAAGTGGTCCTTACCTTTTTTTGAAAGGTATATATCCCCACACACGCATGCACGCAAACACGCACGTCTGTCTGTGTGTCTGTCTGTCTGTCTGTCTGTCTGTCTGTCTGTCTGTCTCTCTCTCTCACTCTCTCTCTCTCTCTCTCTCTCTCTCTCTCTCTCTCTCTCTCTCTCTCTCTCTCTCTCTCTCTCTCGCCCTCTCTTCCGGTGTGTCAAAGGAGCAACACACGTTTTTTGGAGCTCCTGATTTATCAGCGTTTTTGACACCAAAATGCCAGTCGTAGGACTCCCTACTGCTGCAGAAGATGTCTTGTCCACCCTACTGTGTAAACACACAGTGACATCGTGGAAAGTGGCCGGAACAGAAGAAGGAACAGTATTCGTATTCCGCTTGAAGTGTGACCGGGACGACCGTGGTTTCGCCATGACACCCGCACCGACCGGTGCAGGGAGACGCAAACCACCAGCCCAGCAAAGAAGAGACCAGCAAAGAAGAGACCAAAGAATAGCAGAACAGAACAGTGCCAAGGTAGGAATGAAGAGAGACAATGTTCAATGCACAGTTGACAGTGACGCACGTTCATGTCACTTAATTGTCACCGTGAAGCACGTGCCAGTGACCGTGGCTTGTCTACCCAACCACATTCCAATGTGCCAATGCTCACCCCTCTGGATGCAGAGCGAGATTCACGCATGAATGACGACACACCTGACCCAGATAACACGCTGTGTATCAGCAAACAAGCAAGCATGTCTTGTGTAAATGAAAACATGGAAACAGAAAACCAGTCTTTTCAAGATGCCGTGAAAGAAGCTCCGTTGTTCGACATACTTTCAGAGCTGCCCGAGAATAAGAAAACGCAGCTGAAATCTACATTCAGGAACATAAGGTTGAAGAAAATGTTGCGTCAGTCCAAAGGTGGCAAGAAAACGCTGCTGGCTGAAAGTGACGATTGTTTGCTGGTGTTTGACTGTGAAATGTGTGTTACCAGAACGTATGACGTGATACCAGATGCAGCAGAAACAGCTTCGGAGGACATGCGACGGGACATGCTCTCCCTACTGAGAGGGCAGCAGGTGAACTGGGTCCGCTTCAAAGAAGAAACTGAGCAACTAACCACGGATATACATGACTATGTGCGTATCATACGAACATTCCTTGAGACTGGAGAAAGACTGTGAATTAGTGTGGCTGCCTTACTGTCGACTAAATAGCAGCGTCGTTATCCGGCAACGCGATCGAACACATTGACATTTGTCACAGACTAAAGACACTTTCGACTTGGATGTGACTAAGTGGAAAATAATTGAAGGGGTTGGTTTCCACCCTTCTTTGTATCGTACCTTTGTCGCGCGTAAATTCTGTAACTTCCCCATTGCAAGGGGCCGACGGCCTATAAGCAATTAAACTATCGTATCGTATCTCTCTCCCTCTCCCTCTCTCTCTCTCTCTCTCTCTCTCTCTCTCTCTCTCTCTCTCTCTCTCTCTCTCTCTCTCTCTCTCTCTCCCTCCCTCCCTCCCCCTCTCTCTCTCCTTCTCTCTCCTTCTCTCTCCCTCTCTCTCTCTCTTTCTCTCTTTTCTCTCTCTCGCTCGCTGTGTACTGGTGCGCCCCACACCCACCGAAGTCGCAAATCCCGAAATGCGCAGCCCTGGAACAAACATTCAAATTGTCGAAAAAGTATTTGAAGGTGAAATCAATTTGAAACCATGCATTGTCATTTGCGTTGCCTCATCATTGCTTTGACAAAACAGAATGACAAGTAGCCTTGTCACAACAAAGAGCAAACTTTCCTTGAAATGAAAGTATCAGGATTACCATCTTACCATCACGCACACGCACACGCACACGCACACACACACGCACACACACACACACACACACACACACACACACGAACTCACACACACACACACACTCACACACACACACACACACACACACACACACACACACTCAAACAAACACACACACACACACACACACAAACACACATGCACTGACACACCCTTTTTTCATCCTGGGGAATGATTAATCTTGAAGTGTATTATGTGGACAATACCCCGAAAAATTGTCATATTTGTTTAAGAAAGTGACATTTCGACAGTGTTTTGTTAATGTGGACTTGCTTTCCCCCATTCACTAAAAAAAAAAAAACATTCTCGAAAGCAATTACTTTTTACTTTTCGTTTTTAAGTTTTGTTACTCTCCGGCCTCGTTTTTATATTTAGTCAAGTTTTGACTAAATATTTTAACGTAGAGGGGGGAATCGAGACGAGGGTCGTGGTGTATGTGTGTGTGTCTGTCTGTCTGTCTGTCTGTCTGTCTGTCTGTGTGTGTAGAGCGATTCAGACTAAACTACTGGACCGATCTTTATGAAATTTGACATGAGAGTTTCTGGGTATGAAATCCCCATACGTTTTTTTCATTTTTTCAATAAATGTCTTTGATGACGTCATATCCGGCTTTTCGTGAAAGTTGAGGCGGCACTGTCACGCTCTCATTTTTCAACCAAATTGGTTGAAATTTTGGTCAAGTAATCTTCGACGAAGGCCGGGGTTTGGTATTGCATTTCAGCTTGGTGGCTTAAAAACTAATGAGTGAGTTTGGTCATTAAAAATCTGAAAATTGTAAAAAAAATATTTTTTTTATAAAACGATCCAAATTTACGTACATCTTATTCTTTATCATTTTCTGATTCCAAAAATATATAAATATGTTATATTTGGATTAAAAACAAGCTCTGAAAATTAAAAATATAAAAATTATTATCAAAATTAAATTGTCCAAATCAATTTAAAAACACCTTCATCTTATTCCTTTTCGGTTCCTGATTCCAAAAACATATAGATATGATATGTTTGGATTAAAAACACGCTCAGAAAGTTAAAACGAAGAGAGGTACAGAAAAGCGTGCTATCCTTCTCAGCGCAAGTACTACCCCGCTCTTCTTGTCAATTTCACTGCCTTTGCCGTGCGCGGTGGACTGACGATGCTACGAGTATACGGTCTTGCTGCGTTGCATTGCGTTCAGTTTCATTCTGTGAGTTCGACAGCTACTTGACTAAATGTTGTATTTTCGCCTTACGCGACTTGTTTATGCTTGACTTGTTTACATTTAGTCAAGTTTTGACTTAATGTTTTAACATAGATGCAGAATTGAGACGAGGGTCGTGGTGTGTGTGTGTGTGTGTGTGTGTGTGTGTGTGTGTGTGTGTGTGTGTGTGTGTGTGTGTGTGTGTGTGTGTGTGTGTGCGTGTGTGTGTGGGTGTTTGTGTGTCAGTGTGTAGGCTTATGTGTAGAGCGATTCAGAGAAAACTACTGGACCGATTTTCATGACACTTGACATGAGAGTTCCTGGGTATGATATCCCCGGGAGTTTTTTTTCATGTTTTCGATCATGTTTTTGATGACGTCATATCCGGCTTTTGGTGATAGTTGAGGCGGAACTATCACGCCCTCATGTTTCAACCAAATTGATTAAAATTTCGGTCAAGCAATCTATGATTCAGTACGGACTTTGGGATTGCATTTCAGCTCGGAAGCTTAAAAAATTAGTTAATTAGTTTGCTAATTAAAGTTGTAATTAAAAACGAATTTTTACTTACAGATTTACAAATTGTTGCATTATATTCCTTATCATCTCCTGAATTCAAAAATGTGTAGACATGTTATGTTTACTTTAAAAACGCGCGTGGAACTCTCTCCCTTACTCTATCCGACACTGACAAACATGTTGTTCCTTCAATTCAAACCTTAAAACACACTTCTTCACACAGTATTTTGATTAATTTGTATTTCAATATGGTGCATTTTTGATCAGGTGTTTGAATGTTTTGCCTGTGTTAGTATGCTTGCAGCTTGTATTGATGTAGTGTTTCGTTGTTCACTTGTGTGCTGAATGCTGCTGCACATGCTTTTTTGCTTTGCTTTGTATGTAAGGGAAAGTCGCCAATCCTGGAACAGTCGGCCAACTTGGAACACCTCAATATGCGATCAACGGGGAACAATTCATGAATAATTGTTTTGCAGAAATGTCTAGTGACATTCTTTGATATTATTTCAGCAAACAAAATGACTACCGCGGCAAAACAAAACAACATGGTACGTTTTTTAAACTTTTCTTCCTTCTTCTTCTTATTTCTACCGTCTACAAATCGTATTATTACTCTTTATCTATATACGTTCACGTAAAATGTTGATTGCTGTGATAAACCTTCATAGATTTGCAATAACTTGAACGGAAAAAAAGATTTGAAACGTCACGTGTATCCAACAGAAAAACGCGAAATCATTGCAGGTGCCATGCGGCAATGATGGAACACATAAGAGAGGCAAACATGGAACAGTGTTCCAGCTTTGCCGCATTCTGTTCCATCTTACCCTCATCAAACAATAAACAGAACACTGCTGTTTTATTCACGTATTCAATTCTCTTTTCGGTTTTGTTGTGTTTTTCCTTTCTATAAGTTTTATTGAATGATTGATTGATTTGTTTGACGGTATTATGAGACCCGAACGGCGGTGGTTACCAGAAGAAATGGTCTGCGCTTTGTCGGCAGTGAAAAACGGAGATATGGGTTTGCGTTTCGCATCAAGAGCATATGGTGTTACTGTTACAACTCTTAAAAGTCATTTAGAAGGAAACAAACAAAGACAAGAACTAATCAATAGCATTCTTGAAGCTGAAATAAATTTGCCAACGTCACCCCCATCGTTGTTTTGTACACTGTACATGGAGATTCTGGTCATTATGATTGCTTGGTGTCAGCAGCAAATGTAAGCTTACCTGCTGCTGATGTCCTGCAACGGGGAAAGCACTTGGTACTGCTTCATGTGCACCAACTCCCCTGAGAACATGATACAGTGCCAGAGGTGCACACAGTGGGCACACGAGGACTGCGCTGACAGCAGCGGACAAAAGGACTTCGAAATCTGTACTTAGCAATTTTTGTGTGTCTGCAAAATCAGTTCTTAAATCTGTTCTTAGTTATTTGCTTTGAGACTTTATGCGTAATGATTTTTACATTTAGTCAATTGGGCAGGTAGCCCTTTTATATCTATTTGTCAACAGAAGAGGGGTACAAATGAAGCTGCGAAATTTCGTGGTACTGCTTTATGTGTGGCACCAACTCCCGTGGGGATAATTATGTTATAGTGCCAGAAGTGCACACAGTAATCACACGATGACTGCGCTGACAGTAGAAGACAAAGGACATTGTCTGCGAAATTGGTTTTTTGCCTATTTTATTCCTTTTTTTTAATGTTTTTAAGGTTTTGTTTTTCAGTCCTTTTTAGACCTAGCCCTTATTTATCTTTTTGTTTTACATTTAAGGCTTAAATTGTTATCCGATTTGTTATTTCCTTGGTAAAAATCAAAATATGATGTTGAAAAAAAGACATTTACATAAAATGGCTTAATCAAAATGTTATGACGTATTTATTTATCTTGTGTGTGTGGCAATGTGTGCTTGTTTGTGTGTGAATGAGAGTGTGTGGGTGTATATGTGTGTGTGTGTGAGACACAGACAGAGCTAGAAAGAGAGTCAGGGTGTGTTTGTATGTCTTCCGAGTTTGACAACACAGTGTTCCACTTTACACACCCATGCGTCCAACCTGGAACAAATGCAGACATTTTTATTATGATCAGACTGATGAGTTGCGTGACTTTTATTTTATTTTATGTGGTTCGTTTATTTACTGATAGAGTCTAGTATGTGACAATATAAAGAACGCTTTGCAATATCCATTGTTTTGTCTAGTACGGCTGTTTCTCCTTAACTGTTCCAGGTTTAGCGACTTTCCCCTATGGGGTTTTTTTCATTGTAAAGCGCTTAGACAACGTAAAGCGCTCTATAAATCTCCCATATTATTATTATTATTATAAAGAAAGAAAATAGGTTCAGTACATTGCATGCATCGCGGAGACGATCGTGACCTTTCTCAGTCTTCGGGCATGGTTAGCCGATACTATCTGAATGTAGTCTCGCCGATGACTGGTTTTTGGAGTTGATCTACATATAAGTTTGATGCCTACAGATTGACTGAATGTTTTTATATCGCTTCACGCGACTTGTTTTCTTCTTCCGTCCTTATTCTAGTGCTCACGGAATGATTGAATGGCTTGCTGTTTTTGTGCGAGATTTTTTTTTCTTTTTTACATTTAGTCAAGTTTTGAATAAATGTTTCAACATAGAGGGGGAATCGAGACGAGGGTCTTGGTGTGTGTGTGTGTGTGTGTGTGTGTGTGTGTGTGTGTGTGTGTGTGTGTGTGTGTGTCTGTGTGTGTCTGTGTGTGTGTGTGTGTCTGTGTGTGTGTCTGTGTGTGTGTCTGTGCGTGTGTGTGTGTAGAGCGATTCAGACCAAACTACTGGACCGATCTTTATGAAATTTTACATGAGAGTTCCTGGGAATGATATTCCCGGATGTTTTTTTCTTGTTTTCGATAAATACCTTGGATGACGTCATATCCGGCTTTTTGTAAAAGTTGAGGCGGCACTGTCAATCAAATTAATTGACATTTTGGCCAAGCAATCTTCGACAAAGGCCGGACTTCGGTATTGCATTTCAGCTTGGTGGCTTAAAAATTAATTAATGACTTTGGTCATTAAAAATCTGAAAATTGTAAAAAAAATAAAAAAAATTGTATAAAACGATCCACAATTACGTTCATCTTATTCTTCATCATTTTCTGATTCCAAAAACATATAAATATGTTATATTTGGATTAAAAACAAGCTCTGAAAATTAAAAATATAAAAATTATGATCAAAATTAATTTTTCGAAATCAATTTAAAAACACTTTCATCTTATTCCTTGTCGGTTCCTGATTCCAAAAACATATAGATATGATATGTTTGGATTAAAAACACGCTCAGAAAGTTAAAACGAAGAGAGGTACAGAAAAGCGTGCTATCCTTCTCAGCGCAACTACTACCCCGCTCTTCTTGTCAATGTCACTGCCTTTGCCACGAGCGGTGGACTGACGATGCTACGAGTATACGGTCTTGCTGAAAAATTGCATTGCGTTCAGTTTCATTCTGTGAGTTCGACAGCTTGACTAAATGTTGTATTTTCGCCTTACGCGACTTTTTTTAAACAAAGCTCTTCGGGCTCACTAGCTTATCGAGACTTTACTCGGGATAAAAAAAAATTTAAAAACGCTGACGCCGAAGTCGGGACAGTTGATTCGAATTTTCCAAAGTAGCTTGTTCAGACTCCGTTTCTGAGGTACCACTGACAGGTAGGTAGCCTGAAACTGAATTTGCGTCTTTTTTCTTTATTTCATATTTATCCCAGCGAAGCTGGAGGTATCCCGTGAACGCTATACTGTAATCGACTTGAGAAATGTGCATTCCGAATAATACATGATAAAGAAGGATTCTTTGTGCCCGGCTACGTGCTACAGTTGGAGATGGAAGTTCACCAAAAAGTGGGACCATACTAACAAAAATACGGTGGGTGCAATAGTCGCCCCCATTTTTTCAGCAAACGCCACCCAAGGCCGTTTTGGACGGGTAGAAATTCCGTAGTTTCCAAGTCTATGGATAAAGCTCGCGTAAGAAGAATACGTCACGGTCGAAAGTCTTTGACGTCAATTAATGCATCATGACGTCATGTCTCCCTGTTGTCTTTCTCTCTCGCGCAGTGTGTGTGTTTGTGTTCATTTTGTGCACATGTGTTAGTGTTACTGTTTGTGTGTGTGTGTGTGTGTGCACGCGTGCATTAGTCTGTACTCGTGTGTGTGTAAGTGTGTGTGTGGGCATAAGTGTATGTGTGTGCGTGTATGTGTGTTTGTTTGTAAAGGTGGGTATGTCCGTCTGTCCATATGTGCGTATGGGTGTGTGTTTTGTGTGTATGAAGTTTTTTGTGAGAGAGTGAGTGAGTGAGTGTGTGTATGTGTGTGTGTGTGACTGTG
>NW_027129407.1:0-80000 GCF_037325665.1 Littorina saxatilis
GCACTTTAGCAATGATTTGGTGGACTGCTTTGCCATTTTCAGTATATTTTACCAACATATTGGAGATACTTCGTGCGAAACTATCGATTATTAAAATTATTTCTTAAAATGTTATGCTGTTTTTCGAAAGAAGTTTTTAAAGTCGTCATAGGATTGTTCACTTCTGTTAAAAAAAATCATGACTGTGCATGTCTTTAGAAAAATGATTAATACACACACTGCAAACGTTGTATATGCGTATAAGCACTGACGCAAATTTGTTAGGCCTGTAAACACGCCTGATATTTCAGCGATGATTCTGGTGCCACAGCGATGCCCAGCAAAGCGTGACCGTAGCATGTTTAAATAGGCACGCGGCGATAACAGCTGTCAGCGCGAAACAGCGTGGACGTTCCATTTTTATCTTATGTGTTTGCATGACTCGCAAATTAACGCCAGCGGCTACACGCAAGTGAAAGTTTGACAGAATCTGTATCAATCATTTATCTGTAGATATGCACAGTCATGAACTTTTTGGACACAAGTGAACAATCCTATGACGAGTTTAGCAACATTTTCCGAAACATTGCGTCACATCTCAATTAACAACTATAACGATCCACAATTTCGCATGAAGTATTTCTAGTATGTTGGTAAAATATTCTGAAAATTGCAAAGCAATCCACAAAATAATTGCTAAAATATAGCGTTTTTTGACATGAAACCCATAAAAATGGACGCAAAACGTCCCGTTTTTGACCGCTCTTTATTTATTTATAAAGGAGATTTCTATAGCGCATAACTAAAAGCTCTTGCGATCGACACCTGCATCAGTAGGAATAGCATAGCACGCATAAAACGCAAGGTAGCAAAACACAACAATCTGTTCAGGGTAGATAATTGGTTTGATTTACTTCTTGTATGTCAAAGTTGCAAAGTTTTGTCTTTTGTGATTTTTTGTCGATTTTTACATCGGCCCTTCCGTTTTTGTCTGGTCGATTTTGAGGGTACCCTCACTTGAGCGGCGGTCACGTGATCCCTGTAAAATAAATATTTAATCTAAAGGGTGATCCTGAAGGTTAAGTGAACGGCCTTAACTGGCACATACAGTTTTAATGAAATGACACGGGGATTAATGCTTGTATTTGGGTTTGAAATTTGTTGCAAGAATTTTTTGGCCAAGTTTATAAACACAATGAACAGGTACTTTTCCTTTTTTGCCGAATGAAAATGCAGGGCACTTTTTACATTTAGTCAAGTATTGACTAAATGTTTTAACATAGACGGGGAATCGAGACGTGGGTGTTGGTGGTGGTTGTGGTGGTGGTGGTGGTGGTGTGTGTGTGTGTGTGTGTGTGTGTATGTGTGTGTGTGTGTGTGTGTATGTCAGTGTAGAGCGATTCCCAGAAAACTGCTAGACAGTTTTTCATGAAACTTCACATGAGAGTTCCTGGGTATAGTATCCCTATATTGTTTACTTCATATTTACGATAATTGTCTTTGATGACGTCATATTTGGTTTTTACAAAAGTTAAGGCGGCACTGTCACATCCTCATAATTTATTTCAATACAATTGATTGAAATTTTGGTCAAGCAATGTTCGACAAAGCCCAGACTATGGGACTGCATTTCAGTTTGGAAGCTTGAAAATAAATTAGTTAGTTTGTTCATTAAAAATCTCAACATTTTATGAAAGATAAAAATAGTATTAATCGATTCAAACATGTTTTCATCTTATTCGTTAACATTTCCTGATTCAAAAAAGATATAAATATGGGTTTTTTTGAATATATATACTTGCTTGTCACTACAAGCGATCAGCGGCCGGTGCAGAGCGTTCAATTTTATTCTGTGAGTTCGATACATTGACTTAATATATTAATTTCGATGATGCGCCTTGAGTCGCCTTGTGGTGAGATATGTGCGCGTTATAATTTCTCGTATTATGATTATTATTATTATGATTATTCTTATTCTTATTCTTATTAATATTATTTCGCTTCACGCGACTTATTGTTTTTCATCCTGGAGGTAATTAAATATAGACACAATAACTAAAGAAGGGACTCCAGAAAAGCAGCAACGACTAAGTCATGTCCCACTGCCGTTTACGCCGTACAGCGAACGACAGCTACAACAGACAGTATCGTTGAACCTGATTGATGCTTTTCCTTCGTAACCCCCCTCTCACTCCGCTCCTTCGCTTCATCGACACTTAGGCACACCGCGAGTGTTCCTAAACTCTGGCACTGGTTGGACCTGCGTGGTGCGTGGCCATTTCTCAATTCACGTGGGCTTGTGTCCGAGACACATTTAATGCTCTACTGTCGTCCTGGGGGGGGGAGGTGTGTTCTCTTTCATTCCTGTTTGCGTTTTGTGTGTGGGAAGCGAATCGTTACAACGTTGGAGTACCCACCGTCGCTAAGGAGCTGTTAGTGTTAGTACTTGTCAGGAATTTGTGTAAGTATTATCGTCTCAACTGAGTTGCGATTCTTGTGATTTCCGATTGTCTTTTTCTGTGCTATCTATGCTATCTTTTGCCACATGTACTTACCTAATGTAAATGTCCACTGTTTTAAATCAGTTACTTATTCGGTCATTTACGGCTATGGATTCTTTGGGTGATTTCTGTTTCTATGCCATGCACACCTACGTGTCACCGCATTGACGCTTAATTTCAGAGTCATTGCCGATGGTGTTGTTTCCGATGCCTCTGCCACAGTTGTAATTTGACCTCCAGAATGTTGCCTTTAATTTCAGCCACTCGATTTGTTGCTGTCTGCAGTCTGAGTAACTAGCTCAGTGCCATTTGTCAGTACCACTCGAAAGACTGGCACGATTGCACAATGATGACTGTGATTACGTGTTATACTTCTTTTCCTTTTTCCTCTTTGATAGCAGTTTTCGATTTATGTGTTTTTGTTTTGCATCAAAACCGTGTAATACCAAGCCGTTTACCAAGTTTGATTTATGTGTGAGTCATCCACAAGCAAATGAATCTGAATAGTTATACTAAACTCTGCACACAAACTATATTGCACCCCAACTAAAACATTAATTCCCGTGTCATTTCATTCAAACTTCATATGCCATTGCAGGCCTTCCACTCGGCTATCCGGCACACTTTTCGGATCAGAGATTTCTATTATAGGTGTTGCATGACCGCCGCCGAAGTAAGGGTACCCCATAAACTGACCTGACAAAAACGTCAACACAGACTTGAGATCCTGAAAGTTTCGAAGCAATCCATTTACTCATTGCTGAAATACAGCGCTTTTTGTCATGGTACCCCTTATGATGGACGCAAAAAAAATCGTTTTCTACCGCTCATGCGCTCCACACCTGAAATCGTAGAAAAGACATTACACAAGACAAACGCAAGATAGCAAAACAAAACAACCTGTTCTGGATAGATATTTGATTTGGCTTTCTCCTCGTATGTAAACGTTGCCAAGTTGCGCCTATTCTTAATTGTTGTCGGCTTTTGTATTGGTACCGGACGTTTTTGTCAGGTCGATTTTGGGGGTACCCTTAATTCGGCGGTGGTCACTTGACGCCCACAACAGAAATCTTTGATCCGAAAAGTGTGTCAGATAGCCAAGTGGAGGGCCTTTAATGGCGTATACAGTTTGAATGAAATGACACGGGAAATGTTTTTTTGTTGAATCATTCCTCACGTACAACTGTAATTTCTGTAACAAAATGGAATGATCTACGAGGTCAAATGCTTTTTTGAAATCAAGGGAAACAGCACCTCTGATTTCGGAACGATTTATTGCAGACAGCCAGCCCAGCAAACACACAACGTGAATACGACGTTGCGAAAATGTGAATTTTTCGTGTCATTAGCAACGTTGCGAACTTTACGTGAAATTTACGTTGAGCCAACCAAAAAACGCAACGTAAAACCAACGTTGTGTCATTGTGAGATTTTGGTGTTCTTTCGACGTTGTAATACAACGTACATTTTACGTGAATTTCACGTTGCATTTTGGTGTCTTACAAATGTTGCGAAGATTACGTGAAATTTACGTGGATCCAACCAAAAAACACAACGTGAAAGCAGTTGTGTTTTTTTTTGTTTTTTACACGTTGGTACATAACGTAAATTTCACGTGGGTTCCACCTTAAAAAGCAACGTAAAATCGACGTTGTATTATTGTGATTTTCTGGTGTTCGAACAACGTTGGTATACTCACGTGATTTTCACGTGAATTTCACGTGATTTAAAAACAAAAGTTAGTTTGATACAACAAACGTTCCTACAACGTAGTTTCAACGTAAACACACAACGTTGGGGTTTGATTGATCACCAACGTGCCCTCAACGTGAAATCCACAACGTAAATCCTACGTCAGTCATTACCAATTGTTCACCTGCACGGTTTCGTATCGTTTATCAAAGAAATGTGTATATCTATATATATATATATATATACGACTTGTGTCTGTCTGTCTGTCTGTGTGTGTGTGTGTGCGCGCGATGCACGGCCAAAGTTCTCGATGGATCTGCTTCAAATTTGGTGGGCATATTCAGGTACACCCGGGACAGGACACAACCTGGTCGATATTTCAACACGTGCTCTCAGCGCGCAGCGCTGAACCGATTTTGGTTCCACCTCAGCTACCCGGGCCCCCATACCGACACACCAAAGCCGCTAGACCACATCACAACGCCAAAGTTCTCGGTGGATCTTTTTCAAATTTGGACACCGTATTCAGCTACACCCCGGACACAATATCATCGATGAGATATTTCAACACGTGCTCTCAGCGCGCAGCGCTGAACCGATTTTGGTTTTTCTGTTCATTTCACCATTCCCAGTAACTCTTCCTTATCTTCTCCAGTGTTTTGCGTTTATCTCCCTTCCTTCGTGTGGCTTCAATCCATATTCCCGTTTCTACGTTACTATTTTTAGAATGTCACTGCGCTGTCCAGAACGCTTCCCTTGCACCCGTAAGTTGTTCTTACTGTCAAAGTGAAAAGGTCGAATCAATTTATAGCCACGCGAAAAATACACTGTCACCTATCTCTATATATTTATAGATATACATATATATATACGGCTTCTCTGTGTGTGTGTGTGTGTGTGTGTTTGTGTGTGTGTGTAAGCAACACCTGTGGATTATAGAGTTCTGTTTGTGATGGGGTCTAGCGGCTTTTGTCTGTCTGTATGTTCTGGCATTTGAGAAGCCACAACAGATAATATAGGGCTAAGAAATAAGCTCTAAAATTCTCAATCCCGTTTGACAGGACTTCGCCTTCAAAGGTGATTGTGGTGAACCGCCACGCTGTCTGTCTCTGTCTCGCGATTCACCCCGGCGAAGCCGGGTATTCCTCTAGTATATATATAAAGCCTTTGAAAATTACGTAAGGTGAACAGATTTTCAAATACAGGAGATAGATATGTGCGAAACTATCACCGAATAACAAATGACTCAGTCATACGGCTCGTTATGAAATTAAGCGCCGATGTACCGCGCAATGTATTTGATTGTTTTGGCGTTCCAAATGCGTCCGCTTACATTTTCTGGCATCATGAATGCATCAACGAGAATTGAAAGGTAAGAATGCTAAAAATATAATTGTGTACGTTTAAAGTTGATCTACTGTGCTCATCAAACCTCTTGTTGTATTTTGTAAATTGGCGAGAGGAGGGGGGGCAGGATACATGAAGCTAATCTCTGTGATTGTCTATACGTGCGTGTGTGTGTGTTTGATTACACGTGTTTGTGTGTGTGTGTGTGTGTGTGTGTGTGTGTGTGTGTGTGTGTGTACACGTGTTAGTGTGTGTGTGTGTGTGTGTGTGACATCAGTTTGTGTATGTGTGTGTGTGTGTGTGTGTGTGTGTGTGTGTGTGTGTGTGTGCGTGTGTGTGTGTGTGTGTTTGTGTCCCTCGGCGCGTGACAATATATCTGCCAATAAGTTGAACTAAAACAGGGTTCAAGTGGGAATTACACCTGAAAAAGCAGAAAGGGAGCAGAAGTATGTTATGAACTCCGTTATTTATTGTTTGAAATGGTATAACCTGGGAGAAGTCACCCTCGCACCCCGTCCTTAGTTTCTCTTCACCTACCCTTGAAGTATTCTTGAGGGCATGACTAGACTACCCGATTGCACGGCATAAGTGAGCGCCGTTCCACCCGGCCGATTCCGCTGTAGACGTCACGCGTCCAAGGGAGGTAATTTTCGAGCCAGCTGCATTGACTCGGCCAAGAACGCAAACTTTCTTCGATTAAAGGCATTGTAGCATGTCTAAAATCATGGGACTTGTGTTATCAAGCTTTTAAAATCACCAAGTAACTTTTAAGAATAGTTTCAGTTACATGAGAACTCATTCTGCTGAACGGATTATGAGAGCCAGTACCCAACAGCCTTTAAATGCACCTCTTTCCTTCTTTCATGTTCTTTTATGGTTTGCCGATTTTGTTAACATCTTTGCATTCTTAATGAAGATTTTATGGTGACTGTACAGAAATGTACGTCCTCTAGTTTCTAACCTTCCAAAAATTGGGGCTGCGGGTCGGGAGAGAGAGAGAGAGCGAGAGAGAAAAAGAGCGAGAGAGAGAGAGAGAGAGAGAGAGAGAGAGAGAGAGAGAGAGAGAGAGAGAGAGAGAGAGAGAGATCAAATCAAATCAAATCAAATCAAATTTTATTTTACGAGGGTTGTGGCATAAGCAATATAAACGAGCTTCTTTTCAACCAGCCCTCGCCCAGAAAGGGACTATTCTAATCTTGAATACATATATATATGTATATATACATACGTAAAACAATTACAAAAGATAAGCAAGGCAGAAAAACTATTCACATGACTATATACACGTTGTAGGCTATACATACATTCTTGCGTTATGAAACACTGATGCTTTATGGACAGATATGATCAATATGAAAATAATCAGAACGAAGTCTTCCATCACTGTGACTTTTCGTAATTTGACATTAAATGTAATGAGAGGTGTTTTTTGAAAGTATTGAGACTTGTTGGGACTCGAACTGATTCCGGGAGAGAATTCCACAAAACGCTGCCAGAATAAGCTAAACTTGATTTAAAGAGATCTATCCGCGGAATGGGGACGTTGAATTTTCGGCTTGGTTTGGCTTTAAATTTTGTGATGAAAGCACTCGGTGCATGGCCGGAAAGGATTTTGTGAAGGAGCACGCCTTTATTTGATTTAAATCTTTCTTTTAAAGGCAAAATCTTAAGTTTTTTATAATCGTCGAAAACAAGACTGGATTGTTTTAATAGAACTGATTTTAGTGCTCGTCTGTGTAGACTGTACAGTGGTTTTAAAATGTTTGCACTGGCAGAGTCCCAGATGGTCGAACAATAATCCGTGATGGTTTGTATGTATGCATTATAAAATAATAACCTTGAGTGTGGATCAAGAAAGTGCTTTATTCTGTTCAACAAATATATTTTCCTCGACACGGTTTTACACAACGATCTAACATGATGGGTCCAAGATAAATTATTATCGATATTTACTCCCAAAACTTTGTGATCTCCTACTTCCGCTATTGCATCGTTGCCAATTAATAAGGAATGAGGATTATTCTTGATGTTTTGTCTTTTTTGCCTTGTTGTAATTAACATGTATTTGGTCTTTTGGGGGTGAAGACTCATGTGGTTATATTTCGTCCAATTAATGAGATCATCTACACTGTTCTGCAATGATAAATAAACTTTGTCTAATTTTTTATCAGAAGTGTGTATGGTCGTATCATCAGCAAATAGTTCACAATCATCATTAACACTAAAAGGAAGATCGTTAATATACAGAGAGAAAAGAAGTGGCCCAAGGACAGAACCCTGGGGGACTCCATATAACACCGGTCTTTTACTTGACATAGTGGAATTCACGCAGACGGATTGCTCTCGTCCGGCTAAGAAAGATGAGAGGAGGCATAGGGTTTGGGGTGACAATCTATACTCAGCTAATTTTCTTAAAAGTAACTCATGATTAATGACGTCGAATGCTTTTGCAAAATCGACGAATAGGACACCACAGAGTTCATTATTATTAATGTTGCTAAGCAAGTTTTCAAGAAGGTTTATTAATGCTGTGTGGCACGAATGATTTACTCTGAAGCCTGACTGATTTGAATGAATAAGGTCGTGTTTCTTCAAATGTGCGGCCAAGTGTGTATATATGTGTTTTTCAAGTGGTTTGGATAAAACAGGAAGAATCGAGATTGGTCTGTAATTGGCGGGGTCAGAAGAATTACCTGATTTGAATAGCGGGATTACTTTTGCCTCCTTTAATTTGGCGGGAAAGTTAGATTTGTCCAGGCACAAGTTGTAAACGTATGTCAGAGATTCTGCAATAAAAGGGGCAGACAACTTCAAAATTTTCCCATCAAGATTATCTAGACCATGAGTACCAGTTTGTTTTAAGCATATCAGATAATGGAAGACTTCGCTCACAGATAACAGGGGGATGTCTAAATTATGTGTAATATTTTTTGAAACACAAAACTGTTTCAACTTGTCCAGATTATTCTGTTTTGATCTATCATTTGTGATTATTTTTTCAACAATAGAAGTGAAATGAATGTTAAGATCATCCGCAGGTACATCAATGACAGAAGATTTTACGGTTTCTTTACGTGTCAACTGGTTGATCACTTTCCAGATGGCTTTTGAGTTTTGTTTCGTATTTGATGCAGCGAGCTCACGGTAATATTTTTTGAGAGAGAGAGAGAGAGACAGAGAGAGACAGAGATAGACAGACAGAGAGGGAGAGAGACAGAGAGAGACAGACAGACAGAGAGAGAGAGAGAGAGAGGGAGAGAGAGAGATAGAGAGAGACAGAGAGGGAGACAGAGGGGAGAGAGGGAGACAGAGAGAGTCAGAGAGAGACAGAGAGAGACAACGTCGAAACTTTGTCAATCATTTCGGCTTTTTCACCTGCATTTTTAGTTTCGTAATATTCTATTCAATTAATGTTCGGTCAAACATAGAGGTTCACTAATTGTGTAAGACGAAAAGAGTATAACATAAATGCATATTGTTTCAAGAAATTTGCTGAGTTAAATGGATTTGCGAGTGCGAAACTTTCCCTCCCAAAAAAAGACCCGTTAAAAGACAGCGTTCTCCGGTGATGGCCACGGTCGACTTTGTGTATCCCAAATTTGGTTTTCAACTTTGATGAACACTTTCAGGACTAAAATATCCATCGTAATCAACTCGAAGGTAAGTTGTTTTCGGTTGTTCCACATGAGACGTTATCACTTATGGTACTCCATGTACACATGCACAGATTACTTGATTGTCGAGACCATGATTGGAAACGGACCGGCCTAAGATGGCGGGTCTTTCCAATAGTCACAATGTCAGCCCTAATTCAGTTCAGTTCAAGGGATACACATTCTCTTAGCCTCAACTTTCTTGTCAGTATAGCGAAACAATGGGTCACAAGCAGTGGAACACAAAGGAAAAACACGTTTCACATAGACGGACGCAACCTTTAGAAAGCTGTTTAATCAGACTAGCTCAGTGCATGAGACTGAAAGCGGGGGCGGCCATTGATATCTCAAGTACTTAATTGGGCATTTTACGATCTTGAGGGAGGACGATGTATCCAGACAAGCTGCTTCAAGTTCAAGTGAATCTGCCCAGCGGACAGTGGTATGAGAAGAATTCAGAACTTGACACATTGGCTCATTACATACTTGACTGTCTTTTGTCGACCTGGTTCATAATATTGTCGAACATGTTCAGTTCCCCTCTGGGGAATATATATCATATGTCCTAGTAGAGTGATGATGACAATGTCTCTTCTGTTACTCACTCAAGTAGGCAGCCGAGATACCCTGCCGGGCGGGGAGAGAACGAAACAAAGAGGAGCTATCGGGTGGAGAATGGGGAGGGGATTCGGGGAGGGGGGTGGATCAAAGATGAACGTATCAAATTGTTATTTGTGAGGAGGAGAGAGTGAGACAAAGAGGAGCTATCGGTGGAGAATGGGGGAGGGGATTCGGGAGGGGGGATTCTAATGTGTGTGTGTGTGTGTGTGTGTGTGTGGGCGGCAGGTTGGGACATTTTATCAACGAACGTACAAAATAACAAAACAAAATAAATAAAGAACAAACAAACAAAAATTAAAACCTGACACATGCAGGTTTATGTAGTCATTCGTTAGACTGATTTTATAATCTTAGACGACTATATACCCAAAGTCTTTTCACATTCACTGATTCAGTCAAGTAATGACACACTGACTGTGTGTGTGTGTGTGTGTGTGTGTGTGTGTGTGTGTGTGTGTGTGTGTGTGTGTGTGTGTGCTACCTGGCGGATTTTGATGAACATTGGTTTACATATATATTCTTGAGAGCATTCGCTTGTGTGGCTGTTCTCCGATATTTGATAGCATTATTTGATGTCGTCATACACGTATTTTCCCGTTTGTAAAAGTTGAGCCCGCACTGTCAGAGAGAAGAACACATGAATATAATATGTAGAAATCGCAAACCCGGCCAGAAGGCAGACACGGACAAAATGTAGGATGCTGATAGATGTAATTGTATGTGTCTGATGCGATACAAAAATCGTGAATAATATCTAGCCGAGATGAATCGCAACCTTTGTACCTCTCCCTTTATTTAAGATTTGTTCCCATTCTTATTCGTGTCAGTTGGACGCTCTTCTTTCTTTTTCTTTTTTCTTCCAACCACACCACAGGCAGCGTAATAGCGGCTGTTTTATTCTTTCGTCTGTCTCGCTCCCTCATATTTGCATGTGATGTTATGTCACTCCTTATGAGATTACACCACCAACACTTTTTTGCTAGACCTTTGTTGAGGAGAGAAGAGCTAGACGAGGAAAACTGGAATGAAGTACAAGTCAAAAATCGCACCTTGATCTTCTTGTCTGACTTTGTAGCTCATTTACGGCACATGGCAGTCTTTTGTCGGGCTTTTGTCGATCGCTTGTCCACTCGGATAATAAAATTACGGATATGCTCCCCCCCCCCCCCCCCTCCTCTAAACTTTGCCAAAATGGGTCCTCTTGAGACATCTCGCGTATGAGAACAAAAGGAAACCGAACGGGCAAATCATATGGACAACACATGTTGGATTTCTCACCATTAAAAAAAAAATGCAGCCAATGTTTTCTCGAAAAGTTGTGTGTTTGTGTGTGTGTGCGCGTGCGCAGGTTTTTTAATGTACTGTTTCGTTGAGAGGATCGTGGGTAGTGTTTTTCCTCTTCATTTTAAAATGTTCATTACAAACATATAAGACAAAATCGAGAAAAAGAGAGAAAAATACAGCCCAAAAAAAGAAGCTTACAGCAAACCAACCATCAGACACAATGTTTATTCCAGAATTACACATTGCTACATTAGTAAAACATCACAACTGTGAAACAATCAATGCACAACTTTATCTTCTTGTTACTGCCACCCAAACTCACTCCCCCTTTCACCCCCCCTCCCCCCCCCCCCCCTCTTCGCCTCAGTTCACAGCCGTGGTGACCTTTGTCGGCCCCCTCCACCCCCTTTTGACACCCACTTGCGGGCCATAAATCACTCAAATCCTCAAGCCAGGGATAGACAGAATTCGTCTGCTTTGATGACCGTAATCAATTGTCTGTCATGTTACAGTTTGCGTAAAACATCCCTTTACTTTTCTTTTTCCCACACACTTTGGACACGTGCGAGTACCAGCGATAGGAAATTAACAAAACACTCTTAGGTGAAATGAAAGCGGACGTTTTCAGCGTGCATTCCCTTGAATTGACTGAATGGTTAATCACGCTTCCGTGATCTTGGGTGTATTGTGGGTTTTTTCTGTGACATTCACAAACATACAAATGACAGAGTCCGACTAAAGGCTTACTGAAATTTACTGTTGAGTAATAAGTGCGGACAGGCTTGCAAGCAATATATAACTCTGACTGTTGACCGTCGTTGTAATTTCCCACTTTGTAGTTGTCAAGGTATTTTAACATGTGGGCTTTATATTTTATAAGCTTGTACAAGAACATTGTTTGTAATAACGCGCGCTATTTTTAGTTAAAAAAAGGATCAACTTGGAATGTGCACCCGACATTCCAATTTGTTTTTCCTTTTCTAATAATGGGTGAATTTGTTTTATTATAACTGAATTGCTTACAACCGAAATACCTACATGCCGAAATAAATGAAATTAACAAAATAAACAAATAGACGAATAGGGAAATGATACATAAATAAGTTCATAAATGAATGAGTTAATAAATGCGTTATGGCGAAATTTAGATAACAAATTCGGAACTTTGACATTAATTACAAATTAACTAACCAAATAACAAGATCAATAAGTAAAGTGTTGTATGGGGACATGTAACAAAATGAGGAACTTGAAAACCACCATGTAGGTGTCCGACATTTGCTGGTGTCTTGTTTGCAATGATTTCAATTTGGTTCCAACATTTTGTTGTCGTCGTTGTCGCTCTTGCTGTCGTTGTTTTAGTTGTTGTTATTTGGGGGTTAAACGGGAAAAGGGGCAGAAATATGTTGGACTATAGAACGATCGTTTTCACACTAGGTGTCGGACTTCAAGTACAACGCGGGGTAAAAGTACTGAATGGAAATCCATGAGCTATGAGTTTAATAGAAAATCGTTATTTCGAGCAATTTCCATGTTAGAACATCCCACGGATATCCGCGTGCCACCCATCATTTCCTTTTACACGACAAAGTCGTGTCGTAACAATTCCCTTCCACCCTCCCCCTACCCCTCCCTATACACTTGATAGTCCTCAACTTCGACCTACGGCGATCGGGGGATAATTGAGACAGTACTTTAAGTAGCTTTCCAGGTTACTGAAAGACTTTGATTTTGATCACAAGTTTTGGAAACTGTGAGCCCTTTTATCCTCAGAGAGACAGACGGACACCGCTCCTGTGTACAATGGGATTTAGAGCTGGTCAAAGTTGAATCAAACTTGCCACATTCATTTCTTGCCTCATGATTAGCATATGCATCGTTCACTGCTTATTGTTGTTTAGAAATCAGTGCGCGCGCGCGCAAGTTTGTATGAATGTGTTCGTGCGTGAGTGTGTGAGTGTGAGTGTGTGACTGACAATTAGGGTTTAACGTCCTCTTAGACCAACTGGTCTTTTTTGGGACAGGTATTGGTAATACGTTGAAGATATGGTGTGATACTTTGATTCGAACAAGCCCGCTGTGGCTGTCTTCTTCGACACACCAGCATTGGGTTTGTCTCGTCAAAGTATCGAAATACGATCATGATAATCGGAGACGAGAGATGATGCATGCGTGTCTTCGTGTTTTCCAAGCCCTGAGACTTTCGCTGTGAACGTGGGATCTTTTTCGTGCGCATGTGTGCACACGGGGGTGTTCGGACACCGAAGAGAGTCGATCTGCACAAAGTTGACTCCGAGAAATAAATCTCTCGCCGAACGGGGGATCGAACCCACGCTGATAGCGACCAACTGGTTACAAAGCCAGCGCGCTACCGACTGAGCTACATCCCCGCCCCCGTGTGTGTGTGTGTGTGTGTGTGGTGTCAGTGTGTGTGTGTGGTGTGCCAGTGTGTTTGTTTGAGTTCGTGCCTGTGTTTGTGTGTGTGTGTGTGTGTGTGTGTGTGTGTGTGTGTGTGTGTGTGTATGTGTGTGTTTGTGTGTGTGTGTGTGTGTGTGTGTTATAGTGTCAGTTATTCTTTCTTTTGTCCCGAATCCTTGCTTTCCAGAAACCTGTGATGTCATTCTTCCTTGAAAATTTCTTCCAAAACTTGGTTGTCCAACTTTTGTCCGAGAGATGAGGTCGGAACGGTGGTATGAGAAGAATTCAGAACTTGACACCTTGATGTCATCTGACTAATTGGCTAATTACACACTTGGCTGTCTTTTGTCGACCTGGATCATAAAATTGCCGACCATGTTGATTTACCCAGCCCCTTATGAACGTGAGTCCACTTGAGACATCAGCGTAGCCAACACGACACACCAAACCCAAAGTCGGACCGTAACAAGTTATCATTATTGTATGCCTGTCACCCCACTCCCTCCCCCTTTCATCCCCCCCCTCCGCCCCCACCGCTTACCCCTTCTCAGTTCACAGTTAATTGTCTGCAGCCTCAACCCCCGTGGGTAATAAATCACTCGACGATCGTCGCCTGCTTCTGATGACCGCTTTAAATAATTTGTCAGATAGCAGTGTGCAAAAGACACCGTTGAGTGTACATGTATTCCCTTTCCTATATGCTTAGGACACGTGCCTTTTCAAGTCATTGTCAATTACAAAATGTAGGTCTTACAACACAGCCACTGATTTTCAGGTGACAGTATCAATGCCGGGTCCCTGCTCTGCGAACAAAAAAGTGTTTGCATTAACCTTTGCCGGATGCCGCTTTTGACTACACACTCCCGACGATGCGGGTTTGTCTGAACCCATACATTTGAAAGAGGGTTTTTACCGTTTATTCCTCTAACGACGATGCGGGTTTGTCTGAACCCATACATTTGAAAGAGGGTTTTTACCGTTTATTTCTCTAACGACGGGGTGGGTTCAGGGAAACCCACAGCGCTACTTCAGTGGTTGCATCGAGTTTCTCCCTTCACCGACCTCTTGCAGGGGAGGGAGAGGGGGAGGGAGAGGGGGAGGGAGAGACTGAGAGAGACTGAGAGACTAAGAAAGAGAGAGAGAGAGAGAGAGAGAGAGAGAGAGAGAGAGAGAGAGAGAGAGAGAGAGACTAAGAAAGAGAGAGAGAGAGAGACTAAGAAAGAGAGAGAGACTAAGAAAGAGAGAGAGAGAGACTAAGAAAGAGAGAGAGAGAGTCTAAGAAAGAGAGTGAGAGACTAAGAAAGAGAGAGAGAGAGACTAAGAAAGAGAGAGAGGGAGACTAAGAAAGAGAGAGAGAGAGAGACTAAGAAAGAGAGAGAGACTAAGAAAGAGAGAGAGAGAGACTAAGAAAGAGAGAGAGACTAAGAAAGAGAGAGAGAGAGAGAGAGAGTCTAAGAAAGAGAGTGAGAGACTAAGAAAGAGAGAGAGAGAGACTAAGAAAGAGAGAGAGGGAGACTAAGAAAGAGAGAGAGAGAGAGACTAAGAAAGAGAGAGAGAGAGAGAGACTAAGAAAGAGAGAGAGACTAAGAGAGAGAGAAAGAGACTAAGAAAGAGAGAGAGAGAGACTAAGAAAGAGAGAGAGAGACTAAAAAAGAGAGAGAGAGACTAAGAAAGAGAGAGAGAGAGAGACTAAGAGAGACTAAGAAAGAGAGAGAGACTAAGAGAGAGAGAGAGAGAGACTAAGAAAGAGAGAGAGACTAAGAGAGAGAGAGAGAGAGAGAGAGAGAGACTAAGAAAGAGAGAGAGAGACTAAGAAAGAGAGAGAGAGAGAGAGACTAAGAAAGAGAGAGCGAGAGACTAAGAAAGAGAGAGAGAGAGACTAAGAAAGAGAGAGAGACTAAGAAAGAGAGAGAGAGACTAAGAAAGAGAGAGAGAGAGAGACTAAGAAAGAGAGAGAGAGAGAGTCTAAGAAAGAGAGAGAGAGAGACTAAGAAAGAGAGAGAGAGAGACTAAGAAAGAGCTAGAGAGAGAGAGAGACTAAGAAAGAGAGAGAGAGACTAAGAAAGAGAGAGAGAGACTAAGAAAGAGAGAGAGACTAAGAAAGAGAGAGAGAGAGAGACTAAGAAAGAGAGAGAGAGAGACTAAGAAAGATAGAGAGAGATAGACTAAGAAAGAGAGAGAGAGAGAGAGAGACTAAGAAAGAGCTAGAGAGAGAGAGAGAGACTAAGAAAGAGAGAGAGAGAGACTAAAAAAGAGAGAGAGAGACTAAGAAAGAGAGAGAGAGAGAGACTAAGAAAGAGAGAGAGAAAGAAAGACTAAGAAAGAGAGAGAGACTAAGAGAGAGAGAGACTAAGAAAGAGAGAGAGAGAGACTAAGAGAGAGAGAGAGAGAGACTAAGAAAGAGAGAGAGAGACTAAAAAAGAGAGAGAGAGAGACTAAGAAAGAGAGAGAGAGACTAAGAAAGAGAGAGAGCGAGAGACTAAGAAAGAGAGAGAGACTAAGAAAGAGAGAGAGACTAAGAGAGAGAGAGAGACTAAGAAAGAGAGAGAGAGAGAGAGAGACTAAGAAAGAGAGACAGAGAGAGAGACTAAGAGAGAGAGACAGAGAGAGAGACTAAGAGAGAGAGACAGAGAGAGAGACAGACAGAGAGAGAGACAGACAGAGAGAGAGAGAGACAGAGACAGACAGTCAGATAGACGGATAGACAGACAGACAGACAGACAGAGCAACTGACAACAGACATACAGACAGAGAGATACGGACAGACAAACAGAGAGACAGACAGTCTCTTGGAGACAAACAGGCAGACAGACACTGTTCCGCCGCTTTGGTAATTATGGGTGTAGCAGAACCCGCGCCGTCGGCAGAGGGATAGTTACAATCACTACTACTCTTTAAAAGTATGGGTATGTGTGAACCCGCGCCATCGGTAGTGTTTATGTAAATTATCATAATCAATTAATTCTGATGTTTTGTCATGTACACACTAAAAATTTGCAGACAGAGAGCAAATTAGGTGTGTGAGAGATACTTAAAATTTCAAAACGATACCTTTAATGGTTCCAGAGTTACAATGATTTTAGTGTGTCTCTGGGTACAGGTGAACCCAGGAAGCACGGCAAAGGTTAATCGGCAGAAACATACTGCATAAGCGTAATTTATGCAGAGGTATGGTGTTCTTAAGTTGTGAGATTTTTTTAATGATCACGATGCCTTCAGTGCTTACTAAATTCATTGATTAGATTGATTTTATATAATGAAGTTAGAATTCTGCTGCTCTGATTAGTGAAATATTCAAAAATGCTATCATGCTATTTTGGCACCGTCATGGCTTTGTAGACTTATAATATATCTGCGTAATTGATTTCAACTCTTAGAAATCAAAAGTATAACAAATTGTATTGTGTCTCCTCTTGTCGTTAAATAATCACAACAACTGTAAAACAAATTTGCTTTGATAAAGCTCCCGTTTTTCTCTCAGAATTTTGCTCATTTTTGTTTTGTTTACATGCCCCAGACACAAAAACTACAAAACGATTCATAAAAGTTCCGTTCCATGCATTCCGTCTCCTCTCAATCTAAGATCCCCCCACCCCCCCCCCCCCCATCCCCGTAGACCCTCCCCCCAAAGTTTTCCGCTAGCCTCTTCGACTTTTCCCAACGAAGCGTACAGGAGCGGGGCAATTAGGAGCCTTTGCAATTTTATGACCCGTCTGAAAGAAGTGATTGACTGGACACTGTCAAGTGCTCTTAAAGAAGCGATCAGATACGTGAGAATCACAGTGTGAAATTTGACAAGAGGTTGACGGAAGTTTGGCAACCAGATGTTAGAGGGAAAAAATAACTCACTCAAAAAGTGAGATCGCACGTGTCGGACAGATGAAGGTTAGAAAAAAAGGAACCTTCTTGGCATGGATAACACTGGAAATATAACGTGGAAAACTTGTAATTATAGGTGCTGGACTTTCAAATTCAACTTGATCGCACATGTGGTTTAAACAAGTTTATTCAATAAATTCCATTGGTACTATTACCGCATACATGAAATAAGGAACATGGAGCACAACAAGCTAGGCTTATGAGCGTACTCTTAAAAGCAAATGAAATTTGGCGGACGATGTTAATATAACAAGTTTGAAATAATGTCAAAATAATAATGGTAAATTATGGAAGACAAACATGTAACAATAAAAGGAACAACAACAAAATGATAAACTAACAACAGTACTCACACGCGCTCGCACACTCACTCGCACACACACGCATACAATGACTTCCACATGGTTGAAAATAGAATACTACCAGAACAAGGAAATGTAAACAGTACTGCACATGGTCGTTTCGAACATGGATGAGATAAATGCATTCATTATTCAAAACGTTTGCTTAATAAGATAAACCTGAATAACTGGTCAAATATCAATGCATTTTCGCTGTCTGACTTGTCTCTATTGCCATACAGAAAATCATCAGCGGTTAGCAAATCATAGTTGGGCAGTGTTGACAAGGTGACTTCACGTATTTGAAGAGATAAGGGGCAATGAAAAATATAGTGCTCCGCATTTTCAACAGGATAACCACAAGTGCATGACGGGTCGGGAATTAAATGTCTGTCAAATAGATCACTATTTAGATTGCTGATCCTCAATCTCAGTCTGCAATGGATAATTTCTGATTTTCGATCAGATGTGTATCTATACGAGGGAACAACAGAATCATCAGAACTAATTCTTTTTTAAATAACCCAATAGAATCAAGTTGTTTTACAGTATCTGGAAGCTCATTCCACAGGGAAGTCGAAGACAGAAAAAATGACTTTTTATACAATTCAGTTCGAGAGTGGGGAGTCTGTCTGTCAAGTGGTCTTCGTCTATGGTAAGGGTTCACAGAAGCAACGAGAGGAGGCAGACGTTCTAGTAAGTATGAGGGCACGCGTGCATTAACTTGTGTCTTTTTCGCCTCTCCTTCAGTGTTGTAAATCCTGATTCATCGTACAATTTTTGGTGACTCGTGCCACGAACTGCACCTATAATGGTTCTTATGGCATCAAGATGCAAGTTTTCTAATAAAGTAGCTAATCTGTCAGAACAGTTATCCCAAATGACGTCAGAAAAATCAAAATGGGGAATAATAAAAGATTTATACATAAGTTCAAGTGCCTTTCGGCTAAGGCGATACTTATAGGACCGAAAACATGAGAGAAGAACACGTACTTTAGATATAATTGACTGAACATGTGATTCCCATTTGCAGTCGCTCTGAATCAGTACGCCAAGATGTTTGTGAACGTGGTTTTCTCTCAGAATTGTTCCATCAAATACAAATCTGTTTTTAAATTATTGAAATTAACTTTCCATTTTTCCGCCCAGTGTGCAATTTTGGCTAAGTCTGCGTTTAAGATCTGTGTCCACGTGTTTGCATCATTTAGAGATAAATACAAACTGGTATCATCAGCAAAAAGTTTAATGACAGATTCGATATCAATGACAATATCGTTAATGTACACAAGGAACAACAAGGGCCCCAGAACAGAACCTTGGGGAACACCTGAACAAACACGTCCGTATGTCGATTTCCTGCCTTGGATAACAACGGCTTGTAACCTGCCTGTCAAATAATCTTCAAACCATTTTAATAAAACACCTCTTATGCCTATATCATATAATTTATGCAACAAACCCTTGTGCCACACTCTGTCGAAGGCTTTTGATATATCACAGAAAACAGCCTGAGTCGTCAACTGCTTATCTAAGGATTGACAAAAATCGTCATACATACTCAACAACTGAAAACTAGTTGAATCACCAGGAATAAACCCTGACTGAGAAACCGTTAATAAATCATTCTCTGTGAGATATCGAAAAACATGGGCTTGAACACATTTTTCCAATACTTTTCCAATGCAACTGAGTAATGAAATCGGACGATAGTTACTACAGTGTTCTTTTTCACCTTTCTTATAAATGGGATTCACATGAGCTACTTTCCAAATTTTCGGAAACTTTCCCTCAGCCAACGATCTCTGGAAAAGGGTTGCAAGCGGATTTGAAATAATACAAGCAGCAAGTTTAAGAAGTTTATTGTGAACCAAATCAGGACCTACTGCTTTCCTAACATCGAGGTTGTTTAGAACAGCGTACACCATTTCGGTAGTTATCACGAGAGGACTAATGGAAATAGGCTCTTCTTCAACTGGTGGAACGTCATCATCATGACCTTGTATATGCGACTGTCGTAGAAATGCTTCATTAAAAACCTCGGCTTTGTCCTCTGCAGAGTAATAAACAATTCCATTGCTTTCAATCGGCGGAATCTCATTTGTACTCATTCCTTTCTTTTTCAAAAAAGAGTTGACTACCTTCCACCAGTCTTTATTGCCAAAATTATGAGGTGACAATATTCTATTTTCTAGTTCCCTAATGTGCTCTTCTTTCCTTTTTCTTATAACATCAGTCAAATTATTTCTCAACCGTCGGAAAAGAGACCAGCACCATACAGTATCCAGACGTTTGGCTAATGCGTGAATATATTGCTTTTTCCTAATCAACTTTTTGATTTCCTCGGTGATCCATACAGCATCGTGTCCGTTCATTGTCACTACCTTTACAGGCATACACTCTTTAGCTATCATCATTAACTTATCGGAAAACATTTCAGCGGCGTCATCAATGGATTCTAAATCGACTATATTATTCCAATCTACACTTTCCATATCTTGCAACAACTTGTCAACATCGATTTTGGAATAATTATATAGTGTTCGTTTGAATGAACCACCCGACGGTAAGTCATAATTCAAATATACAAAAGGACACGAGTGGTCACTGCATACAGGTGGTAGAACACCAACTCTTTTTACCAAGTTAGGACACGGAGTTAATACCAGATCACACATGTCGCCCTTAATTGTCTCTCTCACTGCTTTCTTATTACCCTTGCAAGTTGAAACCACCCATCCCTCTCTTGCTTGATGGCAACTTTAAAGTTCTCCTTTTTCCCAACCGTTTTGTCCCAGCATATAACCACTTCATGTCCCTAATTGGCACTAGTTTCTGTGAGGACGTTAAGCTTAGGTTAACCAACCAACCAACCGTTTTGATACTACCCATGTATCATGTATGTTTCTGAACATTTTGTTTTTATTTGGTATTGCTTCATTTTGCTTTTTTTCATTTACAATGTATAATCTGTGAAAAAAAAGGCCAAAACCAAATAACTTTTAGTTTCCGATGACAAGGTGTAGTGTATTTAACAAACAAAGTTTGATTGTAATGATTGCTTCCATTTTCTGTGCACCTCCCACCTCTACACATGCATACACTTGATAGTCTTCAACTTCGACCTACGGCGATCGGTGGATAATTGAGACAGTACTATAGCTCCGAGGAGCTTTCCAGGTTACCGAAAGACTTTGATTTTGATAACAATGTTGAAAAGGCTGTGAGCCCTTTTATCCTCAAGGAGAGAGACGGACACCGGCCCCTATAATGGGCTTTGGAGCGTGTCAAAGTTCATTGCATCCTGATCAGCATATGAAACGTTTATCGCTTATTGTAGTTGTTGTGTATAACTCATAGTAGTGAGAATAAGGTGACGCGCTAGTGTGAGTTTGTGTGTGTGTGTGTGAGTGTGTGTGTGTGTGTGTGTGTGTGTGTGTGTGTGTGTGTGTGTGTGTGTGTGTGTGAGTGTGTGTGATTCGTATATATATACAGCAGTAACGGATGTTATTTGTGTTTGGACAATTACAAACATTTAATTCTTGTACACAGATTAAAGACAGTTTCCCTTCCAGACTGTTCCAGGTCAAATGTCTTAATGATGCAAATACAAATAAAATACCCCCAAACTGTTCTGAAACGATCAATTTTCGTTTGAAATACTTACTGGCACACAGTCTTTTGTTGTCTTGGCTTGCTGCCTAAATCTGACACAACAAGGCTCGAAGAAGGGACATAATGCTTTATTTCATATATCAAGAAGAAATACATGTAGTGTCAACACTCAGTTGGCAGTAGGCCAGAGACATAGTAGGCAGTGGAAAGTTACTAAAAAGTGACCTAAGTTGAAAAGATGTGTATTTCTACTCCAGACATTATGGAGGCTCTGGTGTCACTAATATCAATGTGCTGTCTTTGCTTTGTTTAGCGACCAGCATCAAAGAGGCGCATAGAGCCCGACTGCCTGAGAGAAGAGGACCACCAGGACAAAGAATGAAATCGATTGAATATGCTGTGCAGCTGCTGTTGCCCTGCTAAGCTGCGTGCATTTTTAATTTCTCCGCAACATAATATGCATGTTTTTGTTATGAAATAAAATTGTTGATCGTATCTTGAGTTTATGGTGTTACATGTAATAGTCCTTATGATCTGTGACTGAGTGTGAAAGTTGGTGTGTGTGCGTGGATACATTTACCAAAACCTACATTCACTCTCACGTCGAAATCAAACCAAACCACAACCACAACCAAAAATTCACGTTGTGTCGACGTGTAATTCATGTCAATTTTATCACGAAAAATGCACCAAAACTCAACTTTCACGTTGTGTCAACGTAGAATTCACGTAATTCTTGACCTAAAATTTACGTTTCATTCACGTGGACATTACGTAAAAATGCAACGCAATTTCAACCAAACCACAACCACAACCAAAAATTCACGTTGTGACAACGTAGAATTCACGTAATGTTTTTACGAACAATCCACCTCCACCAATAATTCACGTTGCATTCACGTTGGTGTCACGTAAAATACAACGTTGTTTTCCAACGTTATTCCCGCGTGATTTCGTCCATACAAATCTACGTAAAAAAACGTTGAAACGCAACGTAAACCCAACGTAACCCAACGTGAATATAACGTGAATACAACGTAAAATTGTTTGCTGGGCTAGGTGTCTCATAGTGTGGTAATGGCGCTGTGACAAGAATAATCTGATCGAAAATCTGATTGAAATTCATGAAAAAGGCTTCTGCGATGTATTCGAGCAAATGCAAGTGAATATGTTTTTCTAATGGTTTGGATACAACAGGCTATAAGAAATGGGTCCGAAATTAGTAGGGACGGATAAAACACCTCCTTTGGGACGTGGAACAACGTTTGCTCCGACATGTGTTTTGCTTTATGCAGAGAGTAGCAGTCAGGGCCCGGCTTCGCCCGGGAGTTGGCATCGCCCGAATGCATTTGTAAGAGAGTAGACTGATATGAATCAAAATTGTAGATATTGTTGTTCATTGCTAAATCTGTTACTACCACCAACATCATTTTGTTGTTAAAGAAATAACTTTCACAGGAGTTATCTCCCTTCCTTGGGAACATTCTAGATACTTGAGCAGTCAGGACCCGGCTTCGCCCGGTGTTTTTGATTTCCCAATCAGACATGCCTGCATAATCATAGTTACCTCCCTTCAAGGTATAACCAAGTAAGAGTTACCTCCCTTCGCTTCTACGACTTTCCGGAACTGTCCGGTCTTTTTTACATTTAGTCAAGTTTTCGACGAAGGCCGGACTTCGGTATTGCATTTCAGCATGGAGGCTTAAAAATTAATTCATGACTTTGGTCATTAAAAATCTGAAAATTGTAATATTTTTTTTATATAAAACGATCCAAATTTACGTTCATCTTATTCTACATCATTTCCTGATTCCAAAAACATATAAATATGTTATATTTGGATTAAAAACAAGCTCTGAAAATTAAACATATAAAAATTATGATCAAAATTAAATTTCCGAAATCGATTTAAAAACAATTCCATCTTATTCCTTGTCGGTTCCTGATTCCCAAAAAATATAGATATGATATGTTTGGATTAAAAACACGCTCAGAAAGTTAAAACGAAGAGAGGTACAGAAAAGCGTGCTATGCAGCACAGCGAAACCACTACCGCGCTGAACAGGCTCGTCAGTTTCACTCCGTTTTGCACAAGCGGCGGACTACGGTCATTGTGAAAAAATGCAGTGCGTTCAGTTTCATTCTGTGAGTTCCACAGACAGGGTGTAGACAGCTGGCTGCCGGCCGCTGGAGACCTGAAATGGGCTAGGGACCGGGTTGGGTCGTCTTGGGTCAGTGCTGAAATGGTTACTTTATGGGCTGTTGGCCGGGGCTTCATATTTTTGCATGCATGTATTCGTGTTTCCAAGGCCTGAGGCTTTCGCTGTGACCCTGGGATCTTTATCGTGCGCACGCATGCACACGGGGGTGTTCGGACACCGAGGAGAGTCTGCAAAAAGTTGACTCTGGGACACACATCCCGCGCCAAACTTGGGGGTTGAACCCACGCTGATAGTAACAACCGGTTTTAAAGCCAGCGCCTCTACCGACTGGGCAAACTCCCCACCCAATATATTAAGGTCAAGAAGTTCCATGGAGGGCGGGGGGTATGGAGTAACACATAGTGTTTTGCTCAGAACATTCCCGCCCAAGCAGAGCCGCGCTAGGGGTACGCATTATAGCTGGCAGTCAGTGCTACCAAAGGTCTGTGTCTACCACTCGGTGGTGACTTAATGTGGGTCTATGTAAGCAGATGCCAGCGCAAGCAATCTGATGCAGAGTCAGGAGGCGGTTTGGTACAAGAGAACCTTAGAGGCCACAGCCTCGGCCGTCTAAGGGATCTGTGTGTCTGGAGGCACATTTGGTTTCTGAGGTTCAAGCGGAGCTGTTGCCTCTGCTCCCAAGTTCCCGTGTCTGGAGGCGTTTTTGGTATGGAAGCAAACCTGTAGGTTGGGGCCTCTGCCTTTCAGGATGCCAGGACTACAAAATGTGTGTCTTGATGCACATTTAGCTTAAGATTCCAGAAGTGGATCTGTGTCAGCAAGCCTGCTGTGCTGGGTCTGCTGCAAGCACACTAGAACCAGCTCGCAATAGTTGAGGTGAACAGATTGGTGACCAAGACCATCATCGGTTTCTCTCCGAGTGATGGGTGTGGGCGGAGAAAGTTTCCCAGACTGAGGGCATTCTCCCTTCTGTAGCGGATGAAACTAGACATCTCTTCCTTGAGAGTGTCACAACCTTCAAACACGTGTGTGAGGTGGCCAGTCTTGCCACACTGACAGACAAGTTTAAATGTCCAATGTTTAAATGCCAAGCAAAGAACGGCATACTTGTACTGTCACTTTTTAAAACAATAAAAGGGCAGTGAAAAGTTATATATAGCACAGGTAGGAAAGCCGCTCACGCCAAAAGGTGGAGAGACTAGTGTAGAGAGACTGTTCCGTGGAGCAAGTGTTTGTCTTCCACGAAGGACACAGCGGGACACGCAGCTATTATGAAAATACGTGAACACACCTGATTATGTGTTGTCAGTGCAAAGTCCGAGGAGTAGACGTGATATGAAGCCAAGATGAAAACAGAGCACTCTTAACACAGTGTCAACGTTTGCGTCACAATCGTGATCCGACAAAATTCAACACCGTGCACACTCTTTGCACAGGTAGATACACCACACACAGTTAGGTACGCTCTAAATTAGATATGAAAAAAAACACAGAAATATCAATGCCAAACTCACTAAACTTGAAAAGCTACTTTAGGAGTGATCAGTGTTCCATACAGGGAAAGGCAGCTGTATCAGGTTTTGAAAATAAAGTATTATTTTCACATTAATTTATTCAGGGATGCTGATGTAATTTGCTTCTTTTTTAAAAAGTTTAAAAAAAAAGTTGTCCATGCACATCATTGTGGGGCTTTTAAACTTGTATCCCTCAATACATACACATTTCCATTCATACATGATCATTTATAGTTAGCAAAAATTTGACATGATTCGTAATCAATCATTTGCACAATTAAAAGTCCTAAATTAGGTGCGTTTCTTGTTTTACATATAAACATGTTTTTCGTGTACATGGCTGGCAGACAAGACAGAACAATCACACAATATCAGGACAGACTGACAGACATAACATGAACCCTTGTTTTGGAACAAAGGCCAATACCTGTCGTCTAGCACAAAAATCGAATATTTTTTTCTCTCAAATAGGGCACTCAATGAACTTTACATTAATATATAGTATGACGTGACCTTTTTATGGTAGAAACATACAACACTTCTTTGAAGTCAGTGGTAACATTCTCAATAATTGTTCGTCAGACCGCATAAGTAAACAAACAGAGAATGTACACTTTCAATAATAAAACAAACCGATAGGTACTTATGAAAGCAATTGTCTCTGTGTATATTAGAAGAAAAAAAGTACCAACATTCATAGCAAAGGAACAAACAACATTTCAAACAAGTCGCGTAAGGCGAAAATACAACATTTTGTCAAGCTGTCGAACTCACAGAATGAAACTGAACGCAATGCAATTTTTCAGCAAGACCGTATACTCGTAGCATCGTCAGTCCACCGCTCATGGCAAAGGCAGTGAAATTGACAAGAAGAGCGGGGTAGTAGTTGCGCTGAGAAGGATAGCACGCTTTTCTGTACCTCTCTTCGTTTTAACTTTCTGAGCGTGTTTTTAATCAGATGAAAGTGTTTTTAAATTGATTTCGAAAAAATAATTTTAATTATCATTTTTATATTTTTAATTTTCAGAGCTTGTTTTTAATCCAAATATAACATATTTATATGTTTTTGGAATCAGAAAATGATGAAGAATAAGATGAACGTAAATTTGGATCGTTTTATAAAAATTTTTTTTTTTTACAATTTTCAGATTTTTAATGTCTTTAAGCCACCAAGCTGAAATGCAATACTGAAGTCCGGCCTTCGTCGAAGATTGCTTGGCCAAAATTTCAATCAATTTGATTGAAAAATGAGGGTGTGACAGTGCCGCCTCAACTTTTACAAAAAGCCGGATATGACGTCATGAAAGTTATTTATCGAAAAAAATCAAAAAAAATCCGGGGATATCTTTCCCAGGAACTCTCATGTCAAATTTCATAAAGATCGGTCCCGTAGTTTGGTCTGAATCGCTCAACACACACACACGCACAGACAGACACACACACACACACACACACAGGGGACACACACACACACACACACACACACACACACATACACCACGACCCTCGTCTCGATTCCCCCTCCATGTTAAAACATTTAGTCAAAACTTGACTAAATGTAAAAATCATAACAAGAAAAAAGAAAGGAAGCACTTTTGTCTCATTAGACTTGTATGTTGCAGGTGGCTGTTTTCCCAGGGCCAGAAAGACGCTGAATTTGGAGCGATCCGCTCCTCATCCGACTCTAATTATGCGTTCGCAACGTATATTTCCTATATGTGGAATCATCATCATTTTAATTCAAGGTGAGCAGTGTGTGTGTGTGTGTGTGTGTGTGTGTGTGTGTGTGTGTGTGTATGAGAGAGAGAGAGAGAGAGAGAGAGAGAGAGAGAGAGAGAGAGAGAGAGAGAGAGAGAGAGAGGTTTTGTTATATCACATAATATCATGTACTTCCTTTGTAACGAGTCGGTTGGCCAAAACATTTTCTGAGTTTTGAGGTCTCCCGAGTCTTTCTTTGAAATGATACCAAGTTTTTTTTAACTTCTTGCCCGGAGTCAAAAACTGCAATTTTTTTACTAAATAACTTTTAGCATTGTCCGTGCAGGAATAGTGCTAGAAAGCATGGCCCTCGATCAGGCTCACATCAGGTCCCGCACGTGAACTGGTTACTTCAAAAGCCTACATGAAAGTCTATTAGTCTCGTCGAGAGGCAGAATTCTTTCTACCTTGGGTACTTTACGTCAAGACATTGTGTTTGATTACGCAAGAACTGTGTACAAGATGGTATGTGGGTCCATTTTGGCGGCGGGGTGTGTGTGTGGGAGGGGGGAGGGGGCAGGCAGACAGGCAGACAACAGAGCAGACCGAAAAACAGAGAGCTCTTGCTTCAACTCGTAGAATTCTCTCATTCTCTCTCCCCCAAATATTTCTACCTCTCTCTGTCATTTTCTACACACACACACACACACACACACACACACACACACACACACACACACACACACACACACAAACGCACAAACGCATACAGACGACTATTCCTAACTTTCAGTCAAGCGCACGAGCGCCCAGACCATTTCAATTTTTATGAAGCAGACGTGACTCCCATTTAAGCTGATTCCACCTTCTCCTGATCAAAGAAACTCCGACAACCTTTCAAATACGGCTTAATCCACTTATGAAGAGTGATGGTTCCCAGTGGGTGGGCTTCCAGAATGACCTTCACTCCAACGAATTGTGCCACGAATTGATATAGGGGTTGGTAAATGCACATGTAAGGATAAGAGCGTTGTTGATTATTGCATCCTGTCAAAAGATTTGTTCTCGAAAGTTAAATATTTTTCTGTGATGGAATTTTGTGAAATGTATTCCGACGTACACTGTCCTGTTGTTTTGCATCTATTAAAACAGAATGAAGTACGCGCTAATGATTGCCTAGCAGACGATGTGAAAAAAAACAAAAATGAAGATTTGCTGTCTAAAAGTAGAGAAAAGGATAACAAGTACACAAAACCAAAATGGGATAACAACAATGGGACCAAGTTAGCTTTTGCAGTTAATCTGAATGAGGACGATATTTATACTGTTGAAACTAAATTACAAAATATGCTAGCTACAAGTGAGAGTACGACAACAGATGATGTTGATAGTGTTACTAATAAGGTTTGTGATATTTTAAATTGTTCTGCTGAGAAAATCGGTGTAATTAAAGAACAAAAATTTATGAAAAAGCCACGTTCAAAGAAATTCAAACTGCAACAACCATGGTTTAGTGCAATATGCAAAGAGAAAGGAAAAATATTTGTACGTGCGAAAAACAAAGCAAGACGCTTTAAAAATGTGTTCAATGAACATGAAAAAAAAGTGCTTTTAAAGAATACAAAAAGACAATAAAAAAGGAATGCAAGTTGTATCATAATGAGTTCGTTAAAACTTTGAGAAAGTTAAGAAGTACTGACCCGAAAGCATACTGGAATCTTCTAAATAAAAAAAATTAAAAAAATTCCAAAATTAACTATCCAACTTGTTCGGAGTTTTTCGAACATTTCACTAAACTACAAGAGTGTGATGAAAATGAAATGGATGATAGTAATGAACCCTTAAACGAAGCAAGTAATGAATTTCTTAATGCGCCTTTTACAAAGGAGGAAGTTATCAAATGTATAGACAAGCTGAAAAACAATAAGGCATGCGGTCAGGATAAAATAATTAATGAGTATTTAAAAGCGTCACATGATCGAATGATTGATATTTATGTATTGTTGTTTAATGTTGTTTTGCAGTCAGGAAAGGTTCCAACACAATGGGCTGCAGGTGAAATTATTCCATTGTACAAAAATAAAGGCTCCCAAGCTGACCCCACAAATTATAGAGGAATTACTATACTCAGTTGCTTCGGAAAACTTTTCAGTGCAATTTTAAATGCTAGGTTATCAAATTTTTTGGAGAGTAATAATAAATTAGGTCAAGAACAAACAGGTTTCTGCACAGGTTTTTCAACACTAGACCATGTTTTTACTTTGCATTGTATATTAAAAATTTTTCTCAACAAAAAGAAGCGACTGTTTTGTGCATTTGTAGACTATGAAAAAGCGTTTGATAAAGTTCGCCGTGCATTTTTATGGGAGAAATTAGTTAGTTCTGATGTTAATGGGAAGTTTTTAAAAACTGTAAGAAATATGTATGAAAATGCCAAGTCTTGCGTTAAAGTTAATAGGAGTGTTCTGGATATTTTCCCAGTTTGTGTGGAGTTAGACAAGGGGAAAACTTGTCACCGCTGTTTTTTGCTCTATTTTTAAATGATCTAAAGCCTTTTCTGTTGGAAAACAGTAATGGTTTACAATCTATGTCAAGAGAGGCTATTGTGGTTGGAATGGATGATACTGATGTAAATGCTTTGTTTCAAATGTTTTTATTACTGTATGCGGATGATACTGTGATCTGCTCAGAGTCTGAAAAAACCTGCAAGAATGTTTAAACAAAATGCACGAATACTGTTTAAAATGGCGTCTAAATATTAATGTAAACAAAACGAAAGTTATAGTTTTTTCCAGAGGTAAAATTAGAAATAAACCATTGTTTACGTATAATGGCAATTTAATCGAAGTAGTGTTTGATGTAATGTACTTGGGCCTTAAAATTAATTATAATAATAAATTTTCAGTCGCACAGAAGAATCTATATGATCGTGCCTCAAGGGCAATGTTTGTTCTCTTGTGTACTTGTAGACAATTGTCACTGCCTGTGGACATACAAGTTGACCTGTTCGATAAAATGATTGCTCCAATCTTACTATATGGATGTGAGGTATGGGGTTTTGGTTCCTGTGAACTTGCTACTAAACTTCAATTGCGTTTTTATAAAATTGTTTTCAAACTAAGAAAATCAACTCCAAATGCTATGATATTTGGCGAACTTGGAAGATATCCACTAGATGTTAATATGAAATGTAGAATGCTTTGCTATTGGTATAAACTGATTAGTCCTATTCATAAAAATAAATTTTCAAGTATTGTGTACTGCTTTACTTATAAATTGTATATCAACAAGATGATTGAATCTAATTATTTATGTTTTATTGAAAAAACCTTAAATGAAATTGGTCTCTCTGGCCTTTGGACTTTTCAAGAAAATGTTCAATACTCAAGCGCATGGTTTAAAACGAAAGTAAAAAGAAGCTTGTATGATCAGTATATCCATAAATGGTTTACCGAAATTGGAACAAAAAACATGTTTTGGAATTATCGAATGTTTAAAGATATTTTTGCATGTGAAGACTATGTCACACACCTGCCATATCAGCAATGTGTTTCAATGATGAAGTTTAGAACATTAAATAACAATTTGCCTGTACAGAAAGAACGTTATCTTAACATCCCGAGGTCAGAAAGAACTTGCACCAAATGTGTATCACAAGATATAGGTGATGAATTCCATTATTTATTTGTCTGTGATTTTTTCAAAGAAGAAAGAGCTGAGTTGTTACCACCTTACTATTGGAAAAAACCTAATGCACTTAAATTTAAAAAGTTGTTTGCTACTAAGAAAAAGAAATTGCTAAAGAATATCTTGGACTTTATTAATAGAATTTGTAACAGTTTTTCATAATTTTTTTATTTTTTTCATTTACTATATTGGTATATATTATGATTGTATTGATTGTATTTATTGTTCAAAATGCCCCCAGGGGTTATGGAGTAATAAAACTTGAACTTGAACTTGAGCCAGACATAAATTAATCATTAATCGAAGCAAAGTATCTGACGTTTCGTATTTTTCTGTATCTTGAGGAGTGGTGGTTGACTGGGGATTTTATAAAATGTTTGGTGGCTTGGGGGTCATGCCAATACGTCCCAGTACCATTGTGTCCCAGTACCATTGCGTCCCAAAAAAATGCCGTCTCATTGCGTCCCATTAAGCAATCCCATTGGGTCCCAATACCATTGGGTCCCAGTGCCATTGCGTCCCGTACCATTGCGTCCCAACAAAATTGCGTGTCGATAGGTCCCAAGAAAATTGCATCTCGATACGTCCCATAAAGGAATCCCATTACGTCCCCGTACCATTACGTCCCAACACAATTGGGCAGTGTGTGTGTGTGTGTGTGTGTGTGTGTGTGTGTGTGTGTGTGTGTGTGTGTGTGTGTGTGTGTGTGTGTGTGTGTGTGTGTGTGTGTGTGTGTGTGTGTTATGTACGTGATAGTATGTAGGTGTCTGTGTCTACATTTGTGCGTGTATGGGTTTCGCTATCTGTGTGTCTCGGTGTCTATGTGCTGAAGGTTCGATGACTGGACAGTCAGTCTAGCTTTTCTCAGAAACGGGTTTAAACATCGTCTACTCAGTAAATAAGCCTACAGTCATGTCATCGACATGCTCGGTTACATACAGTGGAATACAAAGCGGTGTACTGTACTGTTTCGGTATTTTTCTTTGTGTCGAGCACCGCTAAAGCATATATTAATTTTACACTTCGGTTTAGGTTAGCGTGCTTCAGTTCATTTTAAAAGAAAGACCATGGTTACCTCAGAAAACCTGTAAGGAAAGCAAGGAGCGCCTCAAAACAAACAAACTGACATGCAATATCCTTTACAGTTTCTGATTATATCGTGAAGGATTTTTTTTCTCTCCCATGAACAAACATTTATTTATTTATTTATTTTTATTTTTTTCCACTTCACCTCATCTCGACTAACCGGTACACATCTTTTTATTTTATTTTTATTTGTGAAATACTGCTATGTACCGAACACGATTTGTAATAAAAAATTGTGTAATCCGAACACGATTTGTAATAAATTTATTACAAAACGCACTTTTATTACAAAACGTGTCGCTACACTGCTACAGTAACATCTCAGAAATTAAATTCACTAGTATTGGGACCTAATGGTACGGGGACGCAATGGCACGTAATTGTATTGGGACGTAATGGTACTGGGACGCAATGGTACTGGGACCCAATGGTATTGGGACGCAATGGTACTGGGACGCAATGGTACTGGGACGTAATGGTACTGGGACGTAATGGTACTGGGACGTAATGGTATGTTCCCGTGGCTTGTTGTTAGACCAGCTGTTTTGTCGGTCCGAGGGGAGCATATCATCTTCTGTCCGCAAGGCCGATAAAGATGCAACAGAAGGCGATAAGTTTTCTGAGGAACAACAATAAAATGCTGGTCTGTCAAGAAGCCACCAAAACTCCTTTTTCTCATCATTTTGTCATCATGACGAGGTAATTTATCAACACTGATGGGGTCTTTGAGAGTGACTGTTTACAATCGTTGTCCTCGGAAAATAAAATCAAAAGACGAGATGCTTTCATATATCAAACAAAGGCAGATCTTTCTGATGAGGCCGTTTATTGTTTAAGGACTGGGTGGCCGAGTGGTAACGCACTTGCGCTCGGAAGCGAGAGGTTGCGAGTTCGACCCTGGGTCAGGGCGTTAGCAATTTTCGTCCCCCCTTTCCTAACCTAGGTGGTGGGTTCAAGTGCTAGTCTTTCGGATGAGACGAAAAACCGAGGTCCCTTCGTGTACACTACATTAGGGTGTGCACGTTAAAGATCCCACGATTGACAAAAGGGTCTTTCCTGGCAAAATTGTATAGGCATAGATAAAAATGTCCACCAAAATACCCGTGTGACTTGGAATAATAGGCCGTGAAAAGTAGGATATGCGCCAAAATGGCTGCGATCTGCTGGCCGATGTGAATGCGTGATGTATTGTGTAAAACAATTCCATCTCACACGGCATAAATAAATCCCTGCGCCTTGAATATGTGCGCAATATAAATTGCATAAAATAAAAAAAATAAAAAAAATATATAAATCCCTGCGCTTAGAACTGTACCCACGGAATACGCGCGATATAAGCCTCATATTGATTGATTGATTGATTGTAAAACCAATTATATGACTGGAAAGGCCGTTTATTCCCCTAATTTATTCAGAAAACAGATTAGTTTACATGACGTAGTGTCGATACAGTGGAACCTACAACACAGACAAAATCAAATTCGCAAAATCAAGGTTCCCGCGTTAAAATTGACAAAAAATCAGAACTGCTAAAACGAAACATGTTTAGCATTTCATTAGACAGAACAATCAAATCTGCATCCACATCAGTCAGTTGTGTTCACATATTTTGTCTAACATGGACACTATGGCATGCTGAGCGGTGCAGGTGTCAATCCTCTCAGAAGGCATTCACGGCAGTTTTTGAAGCCGTTTTAGCAGGTAATGAGACAAAAAAGTGATATATTTGAGTAACTCGTTAACGCATTGCCTTCACAATTTCGGAGATTTGTGCTGCCACGTGTCGTAAAGTAAATACCTAATTACAAATCATTTGAAACATTAGGTCTGCTGTTATTTGTCATGTCAGAAAAAGTTCTTAAATTGACGGTAGGTTTTTGCTGACTCATTGAAACATATTTGTTTGTTGAAATCTTCAAGAACAATGTCAGATGCGCCACATAATCAAATTTCACGTACATATGTTATCAGACATAGGTGGTTTTATGATTTCAACGCGAAAGTAGTTTTTAAGAAGTTGACTGATTCAGAGCGCTGAGCGCAAATGTCGGCCTACGCTTAGCAAAGCTCACTGCCGACACGCTTAACTGATCAATGGCTCCTGAAAAAGCATTTTCCAAGAATTTGTGTGTGCGTTTAAACAAGTGCGCTGTGAACAGCCATTGTTAAAACTGTATTACATTTAAGGGTAAAGTGAAGCTTTCATTTGTCTAAATGCATGCTATTTTTTTTCTCTGTTTAATCGGACAGGGTACATCTTTATTTTTAAAACTCTTTCTGGTATGTCGCATAACAGCAGAACTAACATCTCAAATGACTCACAGGCCTAGGACGGTTAATCTCCACGGCTACTGTATACAGTACCGATGACGGTGGTCGATAATTTTTCTTGCGTGTTCCCATCTCCCGCAAATGTAAACCAGCACTCAGATCTGCCTGACACTTTGGCACCTATTGCCTCAACTATTGTTTTCTGCGCATGCAAAGTCACGATTTGTTGTCCTAAAACCTTGAATTAATAAGAATATTTGTTTAGTTCTTTCGGAAAAGTTACGCAATACGACAAGCTAAGTTAGCTCGTTCGCAAAAATCAACACAGATTTTGACCAGCCTATTGGTCATAACTTCTGAAATTTCTAAAGAATTCATTGATAACTTGAGCATATATAGGGCTCTTTCAGAGGAGTACCCCCTCAAAAATGTCCGCAAAACGTGCCTTCTTTGGCCTCCACCACGGAATGAGTCGCATGTCACCTCGTGCGGTTCTGCGCTAGGCTTAATATAAGTCCGGGGGGACTGTGGTAACAGTGTGAGGGTCACCTTAGTCACAGGCTTATAACTCGAAAAGTGTTCGCTCTTTTCTAAAACGGTTTTCACCACTGGATAGAGCATAAAATACTCATTAGGAAAATGTAAAAATATGAAAATCATGCAAATGTGACATGCGAGTCATTCCGTGGTGGAGGGTCACATTTTTCGTAGCGTGCAAATTTGCTGCAATAATATTTTGGCCAAGTTTAGCTTAAAAACTGGTCCAAGCGTATGAAACGATGGTTTTAACACTCGCAATAACCATCGTTTCTTTCCAATATTGTTATAAGCTTGTATTTTGCCTAGATTGTTCAACTAAAGCAGCAATCAAGTACCACTCTGAATGCGTGTTACGTTTTACATCCACCGTAGGGGTCATGACTATGGCTGCTATAGGATTGGATTGGATTGGATTGGATTGGATAAGATTTATAGTCCTGTGAGGTTACCCTCATGGAAATTCGGGTTGCTTTCTCCCTGGGGAAAGCGAGCTGCCATACAATATACGGCGCTAACCATATATTTTTTTTCCTGCATGCGTGTATTCATGTTTCCTGAGACTTAATGCCGTGTGAGATGGAATTTTTTTACTTAATTCCAAGTCCCACGGGTATTTGATGGACATTTTTATCTATGCCTATACAATTTTGCCAGGAAAGACCCTTTTGTCAATCGTGGGATCTTTAACGTGCACACCCCAATGTAGTGTACACGAAGGGACCTCGGTTTTTCGTCTCATCCGAAAGACTAGCACTTGAACCCACCACCTAGGTTAGGAAAGGGGGGGAGAAAATTGCGGCCTGACCCAGGCCTGAACACGCAACCTCTCGCTTCCGAGCGCAAGTGCGTTACCACTCGGCCACCCAGTCCCTATAGTTATTTCTATGTAATATGCCGACTGATAACAGACATATCAAGAACATGGATATCAACTTCAGCCAGCAAGAGAATGTTTATATCATTTTTGAGACAAATCTGTTATCATTTGTTAACAGTCAGGATATTAGAAATAATGGTACCAAAATAATAATCGTCAAGGATCATGCAAGTAAGACGTATACAATTTTGTGAAATGCAGAATGCAATTTGTGCCTAATATTGGGACATCGGTAATATTTGAAGTTTCTGTGTTAAGAATCAATGTCAAATTTTGTTCTCTCAAGTTTTGACTAAATGTTTTAACATAGAGGGGGAATCGAGACGAGGGTCGTGGTGTATGTGTGCGTGTGTGTGTGTGTGTGTGTGTGTGTGTGTGTGTGTGTGTGTGTGTGTGTGTGTGTGTGTGTGTGTGTGTGTGTGTAGAGCGATTCAGAGTAAACTACTGGACCGATCTTTATGACATTTTACATGAGAGTTCCTGGGTATGATATCCCCAGAATAGTTTTTTTCCGATAAATGTCTTTTATGACGTCATATCCGGCTTTTTGTAAAAGTTGAGGCGGCACTGTCACACTCTCATTTTTCAATCAAATTGATTGAAATTTTGGCAAAGCAATCTTCGACAAAGGTCAGACTTTGGTATTGCATTTCAGCTTGGAGGCTTAAAAATTAATTATTGACTTTGGTCATTAAAAATCTGAAAATTGTAATTAAAATTATGTTTTTATAAAACGATCCAAAATTACTTTTATTTTATTCTTTATTATGTTCTGATTCCAAAAACATATAAATATGTTATATTCGGATTAAAAACAAGCTCTGAAAATTAAAAATATAAAAATTATGATTAAAATTAAATTTCTGAAATCGTTTTAAAAACAATTTCATCTTATTCCTTGTCGGTTCCTGATTCCAAAAACATATAGATATGATATGTTTGGATTAAAAACACGCTCAGAAAGTTAAAACGAAGAGAGGTACAGTAAAGCGTGCTATGCAGCACAGCGCAACCGCTACCGCGCTAAACAGGCTCGTCACTTTCACTGCCTTTTGCACTAGCAGCGGACTACGGTCATTGTGAAAAAATGCAGTGCGTTCAGTTTCATTCTGCGAGTTCCACAGCTTGACTAAATGTATTAATTTTGCCTTACGCGACTTGTTATATATCTGTGAGTCATATATCATGTCCTAACAATGATTGATGAACAAAACAAGTTAAATATGCACTTGAATCTATTGTTTTGAGGGGCAAACCCTTGGGGGACTTTAACGCCCCTCGGCATAATACGTATTTTTTTCGATAATTAATATTTATCGATCTTTGCATGGTATTTTGTTTGACAACTGTTGTGGATGTTGTTATTTAAATGCAAAAGATACCAACAAGACACTCACACATTTTAAAGGAATTGTTTACACGGCGAACCTAATCTTCTTAGATCAATTATGAAATGACGAGTTGAAATCTGGAAGGGACACAACTACTCTAGTCTCTAAAAAAAAAAAGTATGAGAGTTACTTGCCTTGAAACCTTAGCGCCGATGGTTCAGTTGCACAAGTTAGATTTCGATTCAGAAAACAGCTGAACTCATGGACTTCATATTGGATTTCGGTTGTTCAAGCCTGTAGTTTTTAGTTTAAATACGGTATGTTTGTGTTGTCTGCTCCAGCGATGTATATTTTGTACATTTGAGCATTCGGACATTTTCAGTCGCAAAAAGTACTACCCACAAAGTGTACCTTCTCAACCCATGAGCTATCGAAGATTCACGCCTGTTGCTGGGACACTAGCCCTAGAAGTTTACAGAGAGAAAGAAGCAGAGGGGAGAATAACTAAAAGTAAACAGCCCTTCGAATATACAGAGGGAAAGAAGAAGACGGGGGAATAATTTGACAATCCACGTTTCACCTGAGACTCCAACCCATTCACTCCTTGGATTTGTCACATACAGTATGAACAATGTTTTTATTACCCAGCTAGTTATGAATGAAAACTCGTGAACATGCTGACACTAGTTCTTGTCATCATTTTCACGAGTTTTCATTTACAAACACCTCGGAAATAATTCTCATGTTCCCCATGCAATAAATCCCCGGTTACCATAGTTGCAGGAAGCAGGTTATACATGGATAATCAAAAGCAAACCCAATAGAAACGCTCGGGGATTCTTCGGCTCTTTTCATTGGCGTTTCCCCAGACCTAGACAGACGACACTGCTTTGCAAAGTTCCAAAAACGAACTGGCAAACTGGCAAAAGTAAACAAAAAACAAAACTACTTCTTGAAAAGGTCATAAATTCATCACAAACAAATTAAACCTAGCGATATGTTTTGTCTTCTTACAAAGTCATGGAGTGCGTGTATTTGTGTTTCGATACACAGACGTTCGGAGAAAAACGAACGTCAAGTTCAAGTCAAACCAATTGACCCTGACACACAAATTTTGACCCGTGCACAAGACGATGTATCGATAAACGAAGCGCAAATAAGAAAAGGGGGCCGACTAATGGTTTAAATGTGAAATGTGTGTATAATAATGGGTGTGGGTCTGAAATGAAGTTAGGTAGTAGTTAACATTTGTTTTGAATAATTATTGGTATTTTGACAATGTGGGTAGCATGGAAATGTAAGCATTTGAATGCGAGTCTCAGGTACCATAGTACCCAGGAAGAGAGACCAGAGATTGGAGTAGGTTGCAATAGCTTGTGTGGTCTTTGAGTTTTGTTTTTGGAAAGATATTGTTAAAGAAAAAGAAGACAATTACAGTAATGCAATATTTATTGTGAAAACCAACGATTGTACAAAGAACATGTGAAGCAACATTATGTCTATGATGGTGTGAAGAAAATTAGTTATGATTTATACTATTATTATTTAGACTTGAGACTGACAGTGTTGTGACGAGCGTTGGCTAATGGTAACGAGTACATATGTGTGTAGTTGTGGTGTGTGTGTGTGTTTGCGCGTTGGTTTGGATTATGGGTGTAATTTGTAAAACAGATGTGACAGTAATAATGGAGTTCACATCAGTGAGGTTAGTTTGAAATGGAACACACGCACGTTTTTGAAAAAACAATATGAAATTTTGAACCATGAGATCTTTATTAAATAATAAACTGAACATCAGCAAAACATCAAAGCAATTATTTAAGGTTTGAAAAGCTTGACTTACTATGTTAAATAGTGGATTGAAGGCTGAAAACGTCATTTACAAATTACATCTGAGATAGGGAGGGCGGGTGGGGGAAGTGCTGAAAGTGTGGATGAGAATACAAATTAAAAAATGCTGAGTGACAACAGGCGTTCATTAATTATTCCTATTGTTTACATGTGCCAATAATGTTATAAAACTGTACCTAAGGGGACATAATAACGATTGGCTGTAGCTTTCGAACACAGAAAAAATTATTTCAGTATTGCAAAGTGGTTTTGATAGTGTCGAATGTAAACAGAACAGTCTCAAAGTGAAAGTGGATGTTTTCCGGAAATTGCGAAGTTAACAAGAATACAGAAAAGTGCGCTTTCCTGCTTAGCACAATACGCTACCGCGCTAATCTGGCGTGTCAATATCACTACGTTTTGCACGTGGAAGGTGAGCGATTTCCTTCACGCGGGGATTGACGACGCTGTACTGTCTGTGCTGACGGTCTAAAAACAGCCCAACCTCTGCTTTGAGACACATGTTTACCGCCCTCAGCTAATTCGAGAAATCACCCCCCTCCTGCTAGGTCCACGTGCACTCAAGTTAACCTCTGCTTTGACCTGTGTGCCAAGAGTCAGATGAGAGAGAGAGAAAGCGAGAGAGAGAGAGAGAGAGAGAGAGAGAGACACACACACACACACACACACATAGACAGAGACAGACATAGAAAGACAGAAGCGGAGAGACTCAGATGGAGACACAGACACAGACATACATACAGAGAGAGAGAGAGAGAGAGAGAGAGAGAGAGAGAGAGAGAGAGAGAGAGAGAGAGAGAGAGAGAGAGAAAGAGAGAGAAATGTAACTGATCTCGTGAGAACGGTTGAGGCCTTGCAAGGTTTTGACGGCAACAATAATTATTGTAGTTCTCTAAGACTTTATTTCTGTTTGATTTGTAATATGTTGGGAAGACATATTTATCAATTGATCAACAAAATAAAACATAATACAAAACGACACAACATTGTTAAAATCATTATTGGCCAACGTTGAACGTTGAATCTTCCCGCGCCGTAGACCAGATTAATAGGTGCTTGATTTTGGTATTTTGATTTACATAACATTAAACCTTTCTTGGGGTTCATGGTCATGGCAACAGCCATATTAATATTATATGATGTATATATAGGTTACACACTCCGAGTTCTGATTATCTTGCATATTTTCCCGAGGGTCGATTTTCAGGTATTACCGAGCCTTTGGCGACCAGGACGAGGTGTGTAAGCTATTTATCCCATTACTCCGACGTTTTCATTAAAAACACTTACTTTTTCCACTAAAACCTGCCCGTGCCTGTTTTCAGCTTGCCAAAAGCCTCCGCAGTCGAAATTCATGTCAATAAATTCATGCGCAAAGCTAGTTCCCATTTGTCAGCATAATGGACGGCGTCATTCGACTTGTATGTGGACATTCAGTCATTCATATTGCTTATAAAAAGGTCTGCTATCTGCTTTTACATTTTGAAAGTCATTTTAAAATATCCCTGTGTATATTTGACATCGGCTTTCGTTATATTCAATTCGGCATACCGGGTTTATATTTTTACCAGAATTGCGCACGATAATGGCAGCGCAACAAATTCAGTTCGGGCCGTGCTGGTTTGATCGTTGACCCAAGTCAGTTCGCATGCAGTGTTACTGTTCAGTCGGGGATAGAAATGTTGGCTGTCATCGCGCTGTTCTGTTTCGGTTTTCACACGTGAATCACTTACATATTCAGTCGCCGGGTTTAGGTGAGCTAAAGCTTCAATACTTCGCCTGTTGTAGACGTTAAGCAATAAAGCTTGGAAGTTGTATGTCGGCACTGAGAGTCGGTCGCGGTACACTCGTTTTCTACTTTGTCCCGGTCTTGAGTTTGAACACCTAAGGTTGGCAACATCTAACACCTCACATCCTCTTCTCTTCCCCATATATCTTAACTGTATCTCCAACTTCTTTTCGTCTTCTTCTTTTCATTTTGATGCCACTCCCTCATTTGTCGCTGAACCCCGCAGTTTACTCGACTCGGATTCACACAAGCCCGTCTAGCAGACGACAGTTCGAACAGTCTTGAACAGCACGGTTGCAAGCAGATTCAGCTATCAATCGAAGCAATACACTTAAAGCCAAAGCAAATAACCAAATGAGAAAACCTAACGTTTGATATGACTTCATGGTGACTCTTCTGATAATGTTTTGGCGTTGGAATGGATCTGAACGGGTTCCCAGCTACGACAACTTTTCCAGAGTTATGCACCGCAGGCATGCCTTCGACAATCGATGTCAGTTTCAGATTGAGTTTTCGAACTACCAGGTGACTGGGGTGTTTTGATTGCTTGCTCTCTCTCTCTCTCTCTCTCTCTCTCTCTCTCTCTCTCTCTCTCTCTCTCTCTCTCTCTCTCTCTCTCTCTCTCTCTCTCTCACGGTTCTGTGTAGATGGCTGTCTGTGTAAAAATTAGGGAGTATCGTCCCTTGATCCCACTCGCGATACTCGTTGAACATGCCTTTGACCATGCAGTCGCTTCAGCCAGCGAAATATCTCGACTCCGCTCTTTAAATCCATGCAGAATGTGCGTATCGCATGAAGTATTCTTTATTTTCTCAATATTGACACATGTAGGCCTGTACCTATATGTGATATTGACTTTGACACCATAAAGTATTTCAGTCGTATGTTGAAAAAAGTAGTCCATCTGTAAACTCTGAATATGCAGATGACCTCTATAAATTATTCAATTGTACTCTGAAATCAAAGACAATGACCAATGACAGTTGAGATCGAAACTCGGTTGTGATGGGTAATCCATATGGTTGCGATGGATAATTCAGAATAATCACCTCCTCAGCTAACAGAGACAAAGAGGCAGGTCATGGGATAAAATATTATATTTCAGCATATGTGAATTACATGTCATCATACCAAACTGTCATACATTTTTATTCCTACATTATTCTGATTGATCACAACCAAACCTACTATCATTGGACACATCCAAATGCAAGCGCCTGTTCTTGACAACTTGCCATTGATCTAAAAATATATTTTTAGATCAGTGCAACTTGCTTGGATCTCTTGTTTGGCCTGTAGGTAAAATGTACAATGTATTTTCTGATTTGTGCACAAAAGCTTTTCTTTTTCTTCTTTTTTTTTAACATAACAATGTTTAATGTCACTGTATGTTTGAAAGACCATGGTCACATTTGTAAAACAAATGTTAAATTAGAAAATAAATAACATTTTGGTTCATGATTTTTTCCTACACCTGTGCTGAAAATAAGACATAAAAATGTTGGTATATAAGTCACTCAAATGCAGTATAGTATAAATGGTTTGAGTTTGTTGCGGTTGACCCTGCACAGTTCGACCTATGATGTTCTTGTTGAACAATTTTGTCGTCACACCTCCCATAGGGTGACGTATTTCACAACTTCCTGTGTTACACAAACTCAGTGATGACCAATTTTGCATTCACACCTCCCATAGGGTGACGGATTTCACAACTTTCTACTGATAAACAATGTTGCCTTCACCCCACCCATAGGGTGACGGATGTCACAACTTCCTGTGTACACAAACTGATGACGTATTTCACAACAAAATGGCGCTGCCCATGGTCAACCTCGAAACTATCCGTATAGAATGGGGGCGTCCTCGCCCCCATAATAATAATAAAAGCAAAGAACAGAGCAACAAGATATGCAAACATCTAACAAAGACGAGCAAGCAGAATGACAGGTCTAATGAAAAACAAAGAGGCAATGAGTCGGAAACAAGATCGCGATTCTTTCCTTCGCTGCACGATGCAAATCTTATGTGACCTTTGACCCAACGTAGCTTCCACATTCGATCACTAAGCTTAATGTTTACAACTGACAACCGAGAGGGTGGAATACTGAGAGGAACCTACAGAACTGTGCATCCTCAAACCTGACATACTTATCCCAACATTTTATGAACTCAAAACACAGTAAGTTGCTTTCACACGCCAGCTGTGATTGCAACAAATTAACGTGCTGGGGCCCCAAAACATGTATGATCAAAACGGAACTCGTGTATGAAAGCATGGCTCCCTGTGTTGATTTGGCACTTATTCAGACCAGCTTTTTTGTCGGTCCTCGGGGGGCACGATATGCTCCCCCTCGGACCGACAAAAAAGCTGGTCTGTCAACAACCCATCAAACATCTTATAATGTCTAAACAAATTTAAAGTCCTTGAATATTTACTCTTTTCTCCTGTAGAATTTCTTTAGTGACTGCTCTAAATGTATATTCTGAGTCTAACCATATGTTGTGGCAATGCTGTCTCTTATCTAAACTTGGCCCAAAAATGATTGCAACAAATTTCAAACCCAAATACAAGCATTAATCCTCGTGTCATTTCATTAAAACTGTATGTTCCGGTTAAGGCCGTTCACTTAACCTTCAAGATCACCCTTTAGATTAAATATTTCTTTTACAGGGACCACGTGACCGCCGCTCAAGTAAGGGTACCCTCAAAATCGACCAGACAAAAACGGAAGGGCCGATGTAAAAATCGACAACAAATCACAATAGACAAAACTTTGCAACTTTGACATACGAGAAGAAAATCAAACCAATTATCTACCCTGAACAGATAGTTTTAAAACTAAAGGGGGAGTTTACGTCCTCACAGAAACTGTTTCTATTAGGGACATGAGTTGGTGATGCGCTAAGCGGCTGGTAAAAATGAGAGAAGAGGGGAGGATGACGGGGTGGACAGGAGTGGTGATGATAAAAGTTTATTAAGAGGAGTAAATTCTTCTTCTAGATAGTGTGATTTAATATATTTGGGTTTAGCACCCGTTGTCTCCAAAAGCATTGGGGGTAGGATTTTAAAAGTATACGTTTATTTTCCAAAATGGTACTTTATAAAAAGGTGATAACATTTCAGAGCCACTTTATAAAATCAAGGGTTAGAAAAGGTGATTGAGATTTGTACAGAGAGAGCTTAAAAACAGATATGTACAGTACGTAGGCCTTGTTACATTTCACTTGCAGTTTAAAGGAGCTAAAAACGATAGTTTTGTTTTGCTACCTTGCGTTTTATGCGTTCTAAGCTATTCCTACTGCTGCAGGTGTCGATCGCAAGAGCGGTCAAAAACGGGACATTTTGCGTTCATTTGTATGGGTATCATGTCAAAAAGCACTATATTTTAGTAATTATTTGGTGGATTGCTTTGCAATCTTCAGAATATTTTACCAACATACTAGAGATACTTCGTGCAAAATTGGGTATCGTTACAATTGTAAATTGAGATGTGACGCAATGTTTCGGAAAATGTTGTTAAACTCGTCATATGATTGTCTACTTATGTCCACAATATTCATGACTTTGCATATCTACAGATAAATGATTGATACAGATTCTGTCCAACTTTCACTTGCGTGTAGCCGCTGGCGTTAATTTGCGAGTCATGCAAACACATAAGATAAAAATGGAACGTCCACGCTGTTTCGCGCTGACAGCTGTTATCGCCGCGTGCCTATTTAAACATGCTACGGTCACGCTTTGCTGGGCATCGCTGTGGCACCAGAATCATTGCTTAAATCAAGCGTGTTTACAGGCCTAGCAAATCTGCGTCAGTGCTTATACGCACATAAAACTTTTGCAGTGTGTGTATTAATCAATTTTCTAAAGAAATGCACAGTCATGCATTGTTTTAACACAAGTGAACAATCCTATGACGACTTTAAAAACTTCTTTCGAAAAACAGCATAACATTTTAACAAATAATTGTAACAATCCATAGTTTCGCACGACGTATCTCTAGTATGTTGGTAAAATATTCTGAACGTTTCAAAGCAATCCACCAAGTCATTGCTAAAAGTGCAGCCTTTTTTGTCATGATACCCCTAACAAATTACGCAAACAGTCCCGTTTTTGTCCGCTCTTGCGATCGACACCTGCATCAGTAGGAATAGCGTAGCACACGCAAAACGCAAGGTAGCAAAACAAAACAATCTGTTCAGGGTAGATAATGTTAATTGGTTTGACTTTCATTTGGAGTGTCAAAGTTGCAAAAGTTTTGCAATTGTGTTTTTTTTTCGATTTTTAAATCGGCCCTTCCGTTTTTGTCTGGTCGATTTTGAGGGTACCCTTACTTGAGCGGCGGTCACGTGATCCCTGTAAAAGAAATATGTAATCCAAAAGGTGATCCTGAAGGTTAAGGGAACGGCCTTAACTTGAAATTTGGGTTTGAAATTTGTTGCAATGTTTTGGCCAAGTTTAGTTTGTAAAGAATATCACAGCGCTGAATCAGCGGTAGTGCCCTCTAGGGTACAGCAGCATCTAAAGCCACACATTCCTGCATCATTAAGCATACTCACCCCCCCCCCCCCTCCTCCCCCCTCGGGGGCGACAACCACAAGCCATAATGGCGACTGTGGATTCCTTTATTTGAGATCTCTGGTATAGGACCACTCTGATTGCTTCGGTGACAGCAGACACAGTGATTGGAGGGTGTAGCAATTTAAACGGGAGGGCACTAACCTATTGCACTATCGACCGTCCTATCCATCTGTCCCCTTGTCGTCCGTTCGCGACTAGTACTGCTCTTCACAAAATCCTTTCCTTTTCCAAGATTTTAAAGTTCTAACCTGTGTGAAAAGTTCGTTTACCCGTTCTGTATTTCACCGTATGCACCTGTCGTTCCGAAAGGGGAAACATGAACGGACAGAGAGAGAGAGAGAGAGAGAGAGAGAGAGAGAGAGAGAGAGAGAGAGAGAGAGAGAGAGAGAGAGAGAGAGAGAGAGAGAGAGAGAGAGAGAGAGAGAGAGAGAGAGAGAGAGCTGGCGCTATGTTTTACAGTTTAGTGCGGTGACCGTACCAAAACTCATGCTCCAACCCACCAGTAATTGCAACCAAAAAATGTGTTTGCTGGAATGTTCTCAAGACAGTGTGGTTAGTGTCCAGTGAGAATTATAAGTTTCCAGCTATCTGCATAATCCAGTAATTTGCATATTAATGACGTCAAACATTAGTCGAAAAGGAAACTGTTCTGTTCTATAAGATACGCCTATCATGTTTCGTCTCGTTAGAAAGATCTTGGTTCAGAGGACTCAGAAATGCAGCTATTTCATATTTATGACGGCAGTAGTTCACGCAAAATGCGTTGAAAATAGCTTCGGAGTGCTTTTTTGCATAATGTCACACACACACACACACACACACACACACACACACACACACACACACACACACACACACACAGAGAAAAATACACACACATGTGCTCTCAAGCACACACACACTCTTTTACTCTCTCACATCTGCTTGTCAATATGCCCCGTCTTATTCAGTAAAGCCCGACGGGGAATTGGAGCAACTGGCACCACGACACTTTCCCCAGCCAGGCGAAAACTCGAGTCCGTGTTTACGTCAGCTTCATTTTCTGGTGTCAGAGTCAGTCTTACATGCACACCGAATCACTTTCAGAAGAGCTGCTGGTGCTGGTGGTAGCTAGGCCCGAAATGCATGGAACATAAAACTTCGCCATCCAGCTTCCAACCCCAATCGGTTTGAGTAAGAGTGTCATTTCTTAGCCACTGCTTAAACTGGAGGTAGACTCTTAGACTGTAATATTTCGCAGCAGCCGAGGTGGGGAGGAGGGTATGAACCTGGACGTACGATGTCCCTATAGCAACTTTTGTGCAGAAGAGACGATGTCGAAGTGCGCCGAGACTTTCATCTGGAATGCCATTGTACAGAAGCGCAAGTGCTTTTTATCCAGCACACAAAACATCTTCTTGTGTCTGTATTTCAAGAAAGGCTGCAGCAAGACACTGTAGTTGGGTACTGTTCATCAACTTTCTGAGTGCTGCGCGCTCCTTTCCCAATGCCAAAGGGTCTTGATGTTGTGTCCGAGCCTGTTAGAGCATGCAGAAAGAGAAACAGGCGGCGAACGTTGTACATCTTAGCAATCAATGTCCTCATGCTCAAGGCTTGTTGTAATCGAGGAAGTGTTGTCTGGACTTGGGTATTCTTTTCTGCTGGTGTTAATCTTCTTAATGTCACTTTTGATAAATTCAGCAGCAGCTCTGTCTTTTTGAGTTTCTTTGTCGGTCGTCTCAGGTGCTGAATAAAAGGAATAAAGAATAGACCATGTAATCCTCTGAAATGTGACCACGTTTGCTTTCCCATCCATATGTGTGATGATAAGTTCATCACCAAAATGTTTCTTTAATTCTTCTTTGATCTTTGAGTGACTATAACAGTCATCACCTGTTAACTCTTGCATTTTTCTGATGAGGTCGATGATGGTGACTTGTTCTGTATCGTTTTCTTGCAGATGATTGACAACTTTTCTGAACGCTTCTGCTCTATTCTCATCGACTGGTCTTCCTTGTTTTGGTCTGTTGTTGTCCGTTTCGGATGCAAAGCACTTTGTAAGTTTCCTTTTTTTCTAAATTGGTACTGCATGATTGGTGGTACAAAGCATCAGTTGCTGGAAGGTACGAGACGAAAAAGTGCGAACAGGAAGTACTGTTGAACCTCGTCTTGAAGCAAGTCCTGCATGCATGCCACAAAATAAACAACATCTCCTGAAATCAAAGGACTCATTCTTTGACCACAGTCCTTGGTTCACATTTTCTGATTCAATAACTCACTTATTCCGTTAGCTTACAGCTTATAAAACTAACTGAGTACTACAGGACACTTTATCTACCAGTCTGTGTTGATTTAATTTTTGTTGCAATTAGTTATATCCCTTTTGCCACCGTAATTTAACCGTATTTCAGTGTTGGGTCATTCAAGACCCTTAAAGGACCCCAACAGGCTTTTGTTGGTTTCATAAACGCGTATATTTGCGTTTTGGCGTGACTTAGGCTAACCAGACATTTGCATGCCGTCGGAAATTGTTTTCTCACCTTCCCTCACAGTGTTTAGTTTATTTCGGAATCGTTTTGGGCCATAATCCGACGAATTTCGTGGCTGAAGCGAAGCGTTTTTGTGTTCCGATCTGGCGGCCATTGTATCTCGAACGTCCGCGAGAATTACGGAAGTGGTGAATTCTGGGTAAAAATTACGATGACGTCACAACCAGTTATCATGGCAGAAGCAACTTCAGCTGCTGAACCTTACAGTTTTGAGCCGCCAGCATCTTTGCTGGAGTCGTCTGAAGATGACGAAAGTGCCAGCAGCGACGAGAGCAGTACCGTTGACGAAGCTGACGATCACATCCCTGCTGCAGAAAATGATGGAAGGTAAAAAGCATGCACTCGCACGCGGCAAACCTGGCGTCTGCTACAGTCTGCTGAGAACTTCTTTCCTGTTGCTTTGTTGCTCAGAATTCAGGTGTCAGCATTTGCTCGCTAGTGTGCAAGGGCTTGTGTATATATATATTGATGAAAAGTTCAAGTGAGAATCGTAATTTAGTACAGCTGTGTTTCTGAAGTTCAGTTTGAACTTTACTCCTCACAACGGTACATAAATTATGTACCGTGTATCATTCTGTATACATGTATGTATTATGATGGAGAGACACGGAATTTTCACTTGTTAATCAAATGTGATTACTAAAAAAAAGAAGAAGGTTAAGACACGAGAGAAATGCCCGTACCAAAATGAATAGGTTGTGTATTACAAGGTAGAATTTTATTGACTTCTCAATCTCAGGGCATGGTGTCAGTGTGGCCACTGTGTTGTGTGGCCTGGCCAGCGAAGGAGGGAGAAGGTGTGTTGCCACCATTACCCTCAAGTTACAGGAAAATTTGAGGGGGGGGGGGGGGGAGGGATGCAGTGCATCACCATATACCAGGGTTTTCGTGACAATTGTCTCCCAAGGTAACTGAATGTATTTATTTGTGTTTTGTGCATGTACGTAACATTGCATATAGTTATGAAAGAGAATGACTTTGATCTGCGCGTCACAAGTTACATTCACACACTGACATCAACTGACTTTCATGGTAACAGAGGAAATTTACTTTTTAAATTTCTCAACTCGTTATGATAATCACACAAATATGCATGCGCACACACTTTCTTCAGATACAATCTTCTAGTTTCAGTTCAATTCAGTTAACATACATGGGCCACTCACAAGTAATTCACACTATATGTTTGCAATAATAATAATTGTCAGTAAGTACTGGTGTCACATGACTGATGTGAACCAGTTGATTGGCTAATGGCGATGCGCTTAAAACAGTTAGTGCACTCTTGGAGTTAGAGCGTATTCTTCCACCCTTTGCCTAAGCGAGACTGTACTCTCATCCTCAGAATTAATTAATGACATGTAGCTTATATTCTTCACAATACCAAATGACCATACATTTCCTGCGGCTCAATTAAAGCAGAAGTGGGTTTTTTTTTCTGACAGATTGCATGTGCATGTGCATGTGCCACAGTGCCACTGATGTAAAAATAGAAGCCGCTGTGTGTCATCTCATTTTCGACTTGCATAGATTCTTCTCATATGCCGTGGCAGTGGCAAGTAGCTTATCATCCACATTATAGTCTTCTTGCCAATCATGTGAACCCGGAAGTGTTGAGTACACCAAAAGGTTTTTGCAGAAATGTACTGTATGGGTCCCCAGCAGTCAGAAACTGCCGGATGCTAACTTGCATGTCTTGAGCATTTTGCATATAATTAGCCTAATTAGCATAAATTAGCATAATTCTTGAAAAGTCAATATCTCAGCAGCCCCTTGGCCGATTTCGACGATTTTTGAGTCGGTGTTGGGATTATTGATGACTCTGAATCAATTTATGATACTTCCAAATTCAAGATGGCCGCCACTTCCGGTTTAAACCGGAAATGGCCATATTCCACCTCCTAGTAGGCCTTTATTGGAAAAAAAATGAACTCGGTTAACTGCATATTGTTTTGAAACATTGTTCAAACGATATACAGAATATACTATATCTCTTAAAACATAGACTACTAGACTCCAAATTAATTCATGGTATGATTTGGTATTGGAAGAAAGGAGTGCATGAACCATTCCAAGCGAGATTAACATGACTGCATAGTCAGCTGCATCCTCATCTGTTGTATCTCCTTCTTCTCCTTCACCAAACTCTGCATCGATGTCTTTGTCCATTTCTTGTTGGCTAAATCACATCATCAACATCGTCAGCGGCATCCTCATCCTCATCTGTTGTATCTCCTTCTCCTTCAGTCTTCGTCCATTTCTTGCTGTGCTTGTGGTGTGAGCGGGTTACAACATGTACCTTCACATCCTCCGCAGACGCAAGAGCTGGTACAGGTCAGGCCTTCGGCTGCACAGCTGAATTTCACTGTTGTACACGGCGTTTCAGCTTTGCAGCCACAGCTGATAACATCCATCAGGGCAGGAGGAGCAACAGGGCTTGTGTCCAGGACTGGCATCACAACTTCCTCGCCTTCCTTTGCATCTCTGTTCAGAATGTTCCATCCGAAATTGGTGATATCTACTGCTGGTGGGTGAGGACAGTCAGCTGCTTTCCAAAGTAGAACCTGTAGATGTGCTCGTTGTCCATGGAGGTGAGCATTGCGCTCTGTAGGAGGCAGTGTCTTCGGCGCTGGGGGCGTTTTGCGTTTTCTGTAGATGTCATATCTGGCGACGTTCACAGATGCCGACTTCTTCTGATTGAGAGCCAGGAAGAAAGCCCTCACTGCCTCTTGTATCTGCAAGTCAGTGGCTCCCTCCTCTCCGATGAAGTGAAGCAGGTCACCAGGTACCACACTCATGGCCTTGAGCGCAGATACCTTACCTTTCCCTACAGGGTAAGAGGTAGTGTCACAACCTGAGAGAGCGTGTACGGCCAGGATGGAACGACACTGGTCACCCAGCTTATGTACTGTTGAATTGATATCCAGAACAGTTCCATTCCATTTCTCCATCTGCATGGGGCAAGTAATGCCAGCCTTCCAGCACCAGAAGACTAAGAGCACAAACACATCAGTGTCATCACAGAGAATACGGATGGTTGCAGCACCTCGTCTGGCTGCATCTAACATGTACGAGATGAGAGAGACGTCAGCTTCATCATGAGTGACGATACTGTCTGCTCTGCTGACCATCTCAATGTGATCTCCAATGCTGTGAGTGCACAGGAGCTCTCCCAGCATTTTCTTGTTTGCTTTGTTCTTCATGACTTTGTCTCGGCTAGGTAGAGGAGTTGTCAGTGAGAGATGATACTTTGTAGAGGTCTCTGCAGCTCTCCTCTGTCTCTCGTGGTCTTTGGCAGATATTTGATTGTACTGGTCAAAGATGACGTAAGTTTCAGTGATGTGCTGGTGAAGCCGGTGTCCCATACTGGCTGCGAGGTCAGCACGAGGTAGATGAGCTGCGAGGCATCAACAAGTATGACATCTGGTGCTGGAGGATTGGGGTCAAGGATTCCAAGGCGCTGAACAAAGACAGACTTGTTGCCTTTTCTGAGGAAACCATACTCATCAATGATGGAAGCTCATAGTTGAAGAGAGTGGATAGCTCGATATGTCTTTTGCTCCCCACCACGAGCAGGCGAGCCTTATCGTTTTAGCCTGGTGATTAAAGACAAAACTGTATTTTTCCAGGACATATCGGCATGTTGCGTACAGCAACTTTGTGCGATGGGTCTGGCACACTACGGGCAGGAAAAACAGGACCCGGCTTCCACAGTTTCTTTGTTTTGGGGTCCAGCTGATTTATTTTCACAGCCCACTCCTGCTTGAGCCTCGAGTCGGATGGAAACAAATGAAAACTCAAGCCTGAGTCCTTTTTGTGCAACTCCGAACATTCGGCAGCAGCACACTCTCTCGGCATGATGTCGGGAGTAAGCGCATCCACGGCTGCAGCAAAGACGCAGACGGAACGTCGCTACTTTCCCTTCCGATTTCTGTTAGTGACGTCACAGCCAAGGGCTTGCCGCCGCGGGGATTTTGAAGTCTCGCGTAGCAGACGAATTTGGCCGCTTTTTGAGCATGCATTTTGTGTAAAATTAGACTGATGGAACACAAAACCTGTGATTTACTGTTCGGTTTTTGCATCTTTAGATGCTTACCTATATCATTACATCAACCCCAACTGCTTTATCTGACCTTAAAAAAGCCTGTTGCATGGGGTCCTTTAATTTGAATCAAGGGAAACAACTTAAGGACTTTTCCAGAGGTAGTGTATTTTGCAAGAACAGCTTCCAAAAATAACCGCAGTCACACACACACACACACACACACACACACACACACACACACACACAGGATCAGGTTAGGACAAACACATTCTGCGGGTAAGATTGGTGGGATGGGGTCTGAGGCCGGTAAGGGATTTGGGGGTAGCAGTGACGAAAGCGGTGGGTTTCGGCGGTTTTCCCGGGTGTTATGGCGAGTCATATCTGTGTAGGCGATTAACAACCCAAGCCGATCTCGATCTGTTCAAGTCAAAAGCAAAGCTAAAGTCACGGATACGAAGAAGTTTACCGAAAAACATCGATCCCAAGGACACAGGTTGTAACTATACAAAGCATTTCGGTTTTGATTCAATCAAAGCTGCACCCACATTAATCCGAACGTGAACCTTCGAGGATCCACGCAACTTCATTACAATGTTGAAAAAGACGTCACAATATCACCACAGATCTAGTTGGTCTTGTTTTTGTGTCACATCAAAGAAACGAAGCAAATCTCCCGCTTTTATTGCACACTGAAAAAACGTTCATGAAGCTAGTTATCTGAAAATATTTTTTTGAGGTTGTAAGTCAATTGCATCGCTGAGATGTACTGGTTCGAACACACGACAAAGGTTCGAAATGTACCGCATTTTGGCCCTTTTTACGGCTAAAATAGGGTGTCGCCATTGAAAAACTCGTCCACGCGCGTTTTAGATCTATTTACTTGGTTGACTAAAACCGTCATACCTGCCCAAAGCCGCTTTGCGGGAAACAAATCACTACCGCAATGCTCGAGAATGGTTTTACAAGATAGTCACATTTCCTTGTTCTAGTCCGAGTGGATTTGAAGATATGGCGAATTGAAAATGCCGATTCTTTTGCTAGAAATACCGCAAAGAAGGAATTGACCTAGAGCTACTATTAGCAAGGCGCCATGCGCACACTTGACCGAATTATGTTATTCCCACATTACAATCTGGCGATCTCTAAAACTCATATATAAAAACAAACAAATTGACATGTAGTAGAACTTATTACTGATCTCAAGAAGTATCTCAGAACAATAGATGATGTTATTGAACATTTCAGATTACAAGAAAAACCTGGTTTGGTACTTGTTTTGGATTTTCAAAAAGCATTTGACAGCATATCGAAAGAGTTTATGTTATATACCTTTAAGAGATACGGGTTTGGAACAGATTTTTTGCGATGGGTAGAAGTATTGTTCAGTAGCACAAGAAGTTTCATTGGATACAACGGTTGGCTCTCAAGTGATTTTGAAGGCAGCTGTGGGGTGCGACAAGGTTGTCCTTTCTCACCACTGGCTTTTGTTATTGGAATTGAGTTGCTTGCAACCCGATTTGGAAAAGGTTGTGAAGTAAAAGGTTTGGAAATTGAAACTGGCGATTCAGAAGAATTGCATATGTTTAAACAGATTTTGAAGGCACTTTTGTATGCCGATGATGTTACCTTGTTTTTGCGTGATAAAGATGATATTAAAGTTGTTTTGGGGATATTAAACGAGTTTGCAATTATATCTGGTTTGAACATGAATAGAGTAAAATCAGAAGCAATGTGGATTGGATCAAATCGGAATAGCAACGAGGGAGGACACGGATTAAGATGGGTTAAACAAATCAAGATTTTGGGAATATATATTTTTTAATTTGGTGGAAATCTGATGCCTAAGTGTTCTTTCACCAAAGGTTTTGGTCCTTGTTTTGGGGATGCGGAGGAAAGTTTCAGAGGAGGGAACGAGAAGGCTCGTAGATAATGAGGGTATTGGACAGATAGGGGGGAAGTGATATATAAAATAATCGTGTTTCTTCCTTTTAAGCCCATTTTTCAATCCAACACAACAAAACTATATATTTTGGGATACAAGAGGCAATACAGAATACAATGATGTTACCTTTGTGTTTCAAATATCGATTTATTCAGAAAAAAATCTGCAAATTTTGAGTGAACAGTTCATAAGCGAATTTTCAAGGTACCATGCTGAAATGCAATCCCATAGTCCGGACTAAGTCAAAGATCATGTAACGATAATTACAAACAAATTTATCAAAAACTGCAGCCGTGAGAGTGACGCCGAAATACTTTCAAGCGACTGCTCTCAAAAATGTCTGTACCAATTTTCATAACAATCCCTTCGGTAGTTTTTGATAAATGCTTTTCACACACACACACATACAAATATCGGGAGAAAAACCTCGCTCTCTGCTCTTGTTAAAGCAGTCATTACTTGACTGAATGTTAAAAACGTGAAATATGAGGACTTTGCCCTTCTCTATTTTCTATGTGTTAAAAGGGGATATTTGAGTGTTACATTGCAAAGAGTGTGCAAAGCGAATTAAGTTCTCCACGCCTACGCCACTTCAAGATCGAAGATGTATGGGAACGCTGTAGTGGTTATTGCTCTGCACAATCTTGGCACAACGGGTCTCTACCTCTTGTGTAAACGACATCGAGGGGATCGGATATCTGTTCATAGCTTTTGTACGTATCTATACATCCACACTGTCAACTCCACACTTTGTTTGGTGGGAGTATCACAAGTCCGTACTCGCCGATTTGTTTGCTTCTTTGTTGTTGTTGTTCTTGTTGTTGTTGTTGTTGTTGTTGTTGTTTTTGGGTGGTGTAGTGGTGGTGGGTAAACAGAAACAATGATTAACCAGTTAGCTGGGTCCAGTTTCCATTGATTCTGTTTCTGTAACCTAATCACTAGCAGTTGTTTGTTGTTGACTTTGTTATTGTGTTTGTGTGTGCTTATGTGTGTGTGTTTGTGTATGTGTGTGTGTGTGTGTGTGTGTGTGTGTGTCTGTGTGTGTGTGTGTGTGTGTGTGTGTGTGTGTGTGTTACATGACATCAAGAATAGAAACTTTTAGAGACTAAGATTACACAAGACAGAACTTAAAATGCATCAAGCAACAACAGATGTACATGATGACATGTCAACATCTACGAATTAAAGAAGAATCGAGGGTACAAACACATGAACGTACAATTCAATGAATACATCAAATGATTTATTGTAAGAACAAATTACAGGATAACAAAAATCAAAGAAGGCATTCGTGGTATTATACTGAGGCCGAACTTAAGGAGGTGTGCTATGGCAGACACGCGCTCTAGATTGCTCAACATTCTTTGCTTGAGTTTGATGTTCACAAAAGATACGACGACGCTTATTGACAATAGGCATCAACTTTCAGGGATAGGCAGCTAAAAATGTAAACCACACAAAATGGTAGGTTTTCTTTTCAAAAATAAACTTAATGAAAGTGTCTTAAATACTTACACTATTCTAAAAAACACCAATTAGACTGCCAACGTTCTAAAATTCAGCATAAAATAAACAAGAAAGGTATGTTGTTGGACATTTTAATTATTGACTAAACAAAACGTTGCGTTCACAGATATGTCGACCCAGCGGTATTTTAAGTGCACAGACATACACTAATTAGACAAAACTTGTCTGACAAAATGTTCAGCCGCTTGCAGAGAAGACACAAGCGAATGAGGCCTTACACTAAGTAAATTACATGTGTAAAGACGTTCGTTTACTCTTCGTTTGAGCTTTAATTAAAAGGTGCCAAATCGTTGCAGCGAAGTGTCACACTTCTGTCCGGAAAAGATCGACCTGGCTTTATCCATGAATACACTTCCCTGATTTTGTTCAATTTTTCTTTTTTTCCATTCAGTGATTCCGTGTACACACAATGTCTTTGTGCCTCCCGAGTAGTGTCAATACCCCGATCCACCGTTTGTGTTATTGATACTCTCTGATGCCAACAGGCTTGGCGGAACGTCATCATAATTCCATACCCTTTCCCCGCGACATTTATTGACCTGCCTCCAGAGAGATGTCTTTGTGCCTCCCGAGTAGTGTCAATACCCCGATCCACCGTTTGTGTTATTGATACTCTCTGATGCCAACAGGCTTGGCGGAACGTCATCATAATTCCATACCCTTTCCCCGCGACATTTATTGACCTGCCTCCAGAGAGAGAGAGAGAGAGAGAGAGAGAGAGAGAGAGAGAGAGAGAGAGAGAGAGAGAGAGAGAGAGAGAGAGAGAGATGGAACTTTATTGTTCAAGGATAGAGGTTTAGCCCGACGTCTTTTCTTACAACCGGTCCTTACTTCTAATACAAATGTCTAATAAATGATAAACAAGTAAAACAACATGACAAATAAACAAATTAAACGAACGAACCAGCAAACAATCGACAAGTAAGCAAACAAGCAAATAAACACAAACAACAAAATGACAAAGTAAGCAACATACAAATCGAAAGCGAAACATGCAACATGTTAATTGAGGTTACACATGTAAAGTGATCGACGGACAGACAGACAGACATACAGAGAGAGAGAAAGGGAGGGGGGGGGGGGGTGTCAAGGAAGGAGAGACGAAAAAGGCGGAGACATACAAAAATAAAGGAACGGAGAGAGAGAATCCAAAATGGGATTTGGATTCAAAGCTCTCCAACTTTTTTTCTGTAGAGGTTCCACCGTACTCTGACAGTATAGACGTTGCGGGGAAGACGGGACCGACAACGACGACTGAACCGAGACAGGTGTGTTGTCGTTCGGCGTCATCGCTCGTACTGACACAAGTAGCGTTTGCGGGGAGAACGAGCGCCAGTGGCCTGAAGAAGAAAACTCCTGGACCCGTATGCATGAACTGGAAGTCAGAAACACTGGAAGTAGAGGCCTCTTTTGAAAGTGGGAACTCCCGAAGTTAACTTTTTAACTGTTCCCTATGCATGAACTCCGTAGTGCTGACTTCGAGAGTATTCGGTCAAGGTCGCGAAAATTAGGGGAATCCCAACTAGTACATGCGTTTGTTAACGGTAAGCTTGGCGACCAGAAGAAACAAGTCTCATCGCGAGTTCTAAAGACTAAAAGGGCGAACATTGTAGTACTAACAGCGTTATTGCTGTTGTTTTTTGAATGGTTAAACGAAAGGGTCGGTTCAAACCTGTGATGATTGTCTTGGAATCGAATGACTGCCTAGCTATGACAATGACTTTGTTGACCTGAATGTTAGGGAGAAAAATAGATGATTATGTTGAACTTTTTTTCTCCTTTTTTTTTAATATCAGTTGCATGCAGGCAGCTTCAACCCTTTCTTTTTCGCCTCTTTTTTTTGGTTATCGGGGAGCATCCGTCTTTATTGATCTTTTTTTCTGTTCTTTTTTCCTGCTTTTTATATTAAAGTCAAGATTGGATTTTTTGTGAAAGCATAGGACAGTTTCTTTACGCAATTAAAAACAAGTCGCGTAAGGCGAAATTACTACATTTAGTCAAGCTGTGGAACTCACAGAATGAAATTGAACGTAGTCCGCCGCTAGTGCAAAAGGCAGTGAAAGTGACGAGCCTGTTTGGCGCGGTAGCGGTTGCGCTGTGCTTCATAGCACGCTTTACTGTACCTCTCTTCGTTTTAACTTTCTGAGCGTGTTTTTAATCCAAACATATCATATCTATATGTTTTTGGAATCAGGAACCGACAAAGAATAAGATGAAAGTGTTTTTAAATTGATTTCGAAAATTTAATTTTGATCATAATTTTAATTTTTTTTTAATTTTCAGAGCTTGTTTTTAATCCAAATATAACATATTTATATGTTTTTGGAATCAGAAAATGATGAAAAATAAGATGAACGTAAATTTGGATCGTTTTATAAAAACTTTTTTTTTTTTACAATTTTCAGATTTTTAATGACCAAAGTCATTAATTAATTTTTAAGCCACCAAGCTGAAATGCAATACCGAAGTCCGGCCTTCGTCGAAGATTGCTTGGCCAAAATTTCAATCAATTTGATTAAAAAATGAGGGTGTGACAGTGTCGCCTCAACTTTTACAAAATGCCGGATATGACGTCATCAAAGACATTTATCGAAAAAATGAAAAAAACGTCCGGGGATATCATACCCAGGAACTCTCATGTCAAATTTCATAAAGATCGGTCCAGTAATTTACTCTGAATCGCTCTACACACGCACACGCACACACATACACACATACACACATACACCATGACCCTCGTCTCGATTCCCCCTCTATGTTAAAACATTTAGTCAAAACTTGACTAAATCTAAAAATGAACACAGAGACAAAAACCGGTTGTTGCAGCGAATGCAATTGAGGCCTATAAAAAAAAACATCAATACATTTTTTTGTATAAAAAAAACTTTTGCTCTCAGCGGCACTTGAACCGGAGCGCCGGATCGAATTTCCGAATCCGTAACCACTGCACCATGCTACTCGTGTGAAAACAAGCGTGATGAAAAGATGTTATTCAGTCGTGATGGTTTAAAAGCTTGCCACCTTCGCCGAACATAGACCATTTATCCTGGACCGCCAACTAGCTCTCTCTCCGCTCTTTCTCTCTATTACGAGGTAGCGGCCTCTCGCATTTAGGAACCTACGCTTACAAGCCTTTCAGAAATCAGGGGGACGTGATATCCGGTGTCGATTGTAAACATGGACGCAGTTGCCGAGGTAAGTTCTGAAAATGCGAAAATAAACTCAGCAAAAGTGCATATGGAACATGTTTTTCGATGAGTTTTGTTAAGTTTAGTTTGGAGTTTTGGAAAATCCAGTTCATTGTCACCTCCCATTGTCACAAATAACTGGAGCGTGCTTTCTTTTCACTGTCTTCGAATCGCTGGTCTTTCAAACCGGACGCGACGCGCCCCTGAAAGTCGAGAGTCGTAACCTCGAAGGGTCACGTGACGAGTTGGCGGTCCAGGCTATTTGGTCTATGGCCGAATGACTCGAGCACGTTTTTTACGGTTAGTAACTGATCGAACTGTCGCTTTTGAGCCACTCTGTTTTAAGCATTTCACCTAAATTAAACAAGAATGTCACAGTTTGTGTCTATGGTGCAAGGTAGCCGACCGTCTCATTGTAGCCAAGTTACGACAGTTGCTCGATTGACGCATTTCACGTCTTCGATATTCTGTCTGAGCTCATTTCCCAATGAGCTGCCTTAAAAACAGGAATGTCCTGCAATTGTAGTATGCGTTGGAGGTTTCTTTTGGATGGGTAAGGACATTTAAGAAGCAATATCGTCGTATAATGATGTCAAGTGAGAGACCCTGCAAATTAACATTGAAAGTGGGAACTTCGGAAGCAAAGTTCCCAGCTACTCGGTATGCAAGAGCTAAATTGAAAGCCGAAGTAGTGGCTTCGAGAGTTCTGAGGTCAAGGTCGAGGAAATTGGGGGAATCCCAATTAGTGCGCATGCGTTTGTAAACGGTAGGCTTGGTGACCAGAGAAAACACATCTCATCGCGAGTTCGTAAATGGGCGAACGTTGATCGCGCTGTAGCTTTTACTATAGTTGTTGCTTCTGCCTGGTTGAACGAAAGGGTCGGTTCAAAGCTGTGATGATTGTCTTGAAATTGAATGACTGTCTATAATAATGATTTTGTTGACCAGAATGTTGGGGAGAATAAAACATTTTTTGTTTATGTGGTAGCGAAGTCGGTTATGTTAAACCTCTTCTTTTTTTAATGATTGTGTATCGGTAAAACTGTTTTGGACAAAATAGGTTGGTTAGAGCGAACGTTTGGGTTACTGGTAAATTTGAAAAGGCAGAAATCAATCAGTGTTTGGAGAATCAAGATATAAGGTGTAGTGAAAAGAAGATAAGTTCAGTGACTTTCATATTAATTGGGAAAATGTGTGTCCGAATTTTTACAAAAGATAAATTGTTGTACTTTGGTATTTGTACATTTTGTTTGTCCTCGTTAATTGTGAACAGGATGTATGTTTATATAAAGTTGAAAGTCAAGATTGGATTTGTTTAGCCTACGCGCGTGTGTGCATGTGTGTTAGACATAGACATAGACATAGAACACTGTATTATCTCAATTACGAGAAACTCGGGTGTGGTGAATCATAATAAACAACATAAAACGTAAGAACATCAATAAAATATCGAGGCACAAATACTCAGCTCATAATAGTGTGTGGTAAGGGGGGATGGGGGGTGCACACACACACACACCGTCGAACACACGTACACACACACACAAACACACACACACACACACACACACACACCGTCGAACACACACATAACGTCGAACACACACACACACACACACACACACACACACACACACACACACACACACACACCATCGAACACACACACACCGTCGAACACACACATAACATCGAACACACACACACACATACACATTCACACACACACATGCACACACACACATACACACACACACACACACACACACACACACACACACACACACACACACGCGCGCGCACACTCAAACAAACGTATGAAGGAACAGACGCACAATTATACCCGCACGCACGCACACACAGGCAGGCAGGCACTCGCACAAATACATACAAACACACACACACACACACACACACACACACACACACACACACACACACACACACACAGATAAAGCAATGAAAAAAAAATAGCAGAAACTTACACTTCAACACTCGAACACACACACACACACACACACACACACACACACACACACACACACACACACACACACACACACATAAAGCAACATTGACAAAAACAACAGCAGAAACTTACACTCAAACCCACACACACACACACACACACACGCACACAAATACGACACACACACAAATACGACACACACACTCACACATGCACACAACGAGCCCATTTTTCATAGAAACACAGTAACCCCCTCGTTTAAGCGGGAATGAAAGAGTGGTGGCCAATGACCCAGAACAAACAAAAGTCAAAGCTGGCAACTCAGGTTTGTATTCAGGGAAATTTGCACGAAATGCATGCACAAAATACGACTTTTCCTTCTATTTTCTCTTTTTGGGACTTTCATTTGCGTCAGCTCGGTTTGATATGAAAAACTGAAGAAAAGCCTTGCCTTTTTGCACTGAGAAACTGTGGAAGTAGCGTGTTTACTACTGGGTCTGGCTGAAGTACTTTTACCCTCATTTACTTCCTTGTTAGCTTCCAAAGTAAACTCTTTTTTCTTCCCATGCATGCGAAAGTGAGGATGTACTTCCGATGTCGCTCAAAACATTAGAAGTAGTCGCAAACTACCCTGAGTTACTTCCTCGCTTTGCTTCGAAGTAAACCCTTTTTCCGGCCCATGCATACGAAAGTGAGGCAAGTACTTCCGATGTCACTCAACACTTCGGGAGTTGTCGCGAACTTCCCCCATAAGCATACGGGCCCTGGACACCCGAACGAATGGTTTTGACACGACTTGTAGAGGCGGAGCCCCTCGGGGCATGTTTTGGGTGGTGCATGGGGAACACGCATTTCAGTGGTATGAATTATTCGTCTTGCACCTGGGTCTTCCAGGTCAGTGACCTAATAAAAACAAGTCGCGTAAGGAGAAATTACTACATTTAGTCAAGCTGTCGAACTCACAGAATAAAACTGAACGCACTGCCTTTTTTTCACCAAGACCGCATACTCGTAGTTTCGTCAGTCCAAAGCTCGTGGCAAAGGCAGTGAAATCGACAAGCCAGAATAGTGCGGTAATGGTCGCGCTGAGCGGGATAGCACGCTATTCTGTACCTCTCTTCGTTTGATTTTTAATTTTCAGGGCTTGTTTTTAATCCGAATATAACATATTTATATGTTTTTTGAATCAGAAAATGATGAAGAATAAGATGAACGTAAGTTTGGATCGTTGGACCAAAGTCATAAATTAATTTTTAAGCCTCCAAGCTGAAATGCAATACCAAATTCCGGCCTTCGTCGAAGATTGCTTGGCCAAAATTTCAATCAATTTTATTGAAAAATGAGGGTGTAACAGTGCCGCCTCAACTTTTACAAAAAGCCGGATATGACGTCATCAAAGACATTTATCCAAAAAATGAAAACAAAACTTCTGGGGAAATCATACCCAGGAACTCTCATGTAAAATTTCATAAAGATCGGTCCAGTAGTTTACTCTGAATCGCTCTACACACACACACACACACACACACACAAACACGCACACACACATACACCACGACCCTCGTCTCGATTCCCCCTCTATGTTAGAACATTAATTTAGTCAAAACTTGACTAAATGTAAAAACCAGCTGTTGCGTGTTAGCTGTGTGTGTGTGTGTGTGTGTGTGTGTGTGTGTGTGTGTGTGTGTGTGGTGTGTGTTTGTGTATGTGTGTGTGTGTGCGTGCGCGTGTGTGTGGGTGTGTGAGTGTGCACGGGTGCATGTGCGCGTGTGCGCGCGCGCGCGTGCATGTGTGTGTGTGTGTGTGTGTGTGTGTGTGTGTGTGTGCCCCGTGATTTGTAAAATGTTTTACAAATCACGTAAATGCGCCCAATACAGTCGGAATCGTTTATAACGTAACCGGTTATAACGAATATTGGTCATAACGAACATTTTATTTTTTCCCTGCCAGCGCTGTTCTTAGTTATCACTAAAAACAAACTGGTTATAACGAAACCGGTTATAACGAGAAACTGCTTACAACGTCAACATTTCTTGTTCCCAGACCAGAAAAAGAACCGGTTAGAACGAAACTATGACGCAAATCCAACTTTTTCGTAACTTATGACTTATGACGTCAACTTTGGGAAGTAATTCATACAACAAGATGGCGACTAAATATTGATTATAACGAACATTTTATTTTTTCCCTGCCAGCGGTGTTCTTAGTTATCACTATAACGAAACCGGGTATAACGAATATTGGTTATAACAAACATTTTATTTTTTCCCTGCCAGCGGTGTTCTTGTTTGTTTGTCTGCTTAACGCCCAGCCGACCACGAAGGGCCATATCAGGGCGGTGCTGCTTTGACATATAACGTGCGCCACACACAAGACAGAAGTCGCAGCACGGGCTTCATGTCTCACCCAGTCACATTATTCTGACACCGGACCAACCAGTCCTAGCACTAACCCCATAATGCCAGACGCCAGGCGGAGCAGCCACTAGATTGCCAATTTTAAAGTCTTAGGTATGACCCGGCCGGGGTTCGAACCCACGACCTCCCGATCACGGGGCGGACGCCTTACCACTAGGCCAACCGTGCCGGTAGCGGTGTTCTTAGTCATCACTAAAAACAAACCGGTTATAACGAAAATGCAAAGCAGAAACAAAGGTATAACTTTTGCAACTTGAATTTGTTTGTTCTGTTATAGAGTCACGCTGCAGCTAATTTTCCTTATTCAAATGTATCGTTGCTGATCTGTGTTGACCATTTCATTTTGCGTTCATTTATGGGAAGATTATTATTTAACGACACTATTATTTTAATCCAACTGGATTGCTAGTGTCGCGATAGTTAAGCATTTGTAAACACTGTCAAGTTGTACAGGTTATTTTTGTGCTTCAGTTTTAGTTTGAAAAAAGAATTCATTTTTCCATAAATATGTAGTTCCAAAAGACAAGGATAATTAAATTCATTACAAATGAATTTATTTGAATTGTTTTCACCAGTTTCTATTTGTAAATTGCTTGATAGTTTAAGTAAACATCTAAGTGCTGTTTTTTTGTCTATTTTCTTTTCCGCCTGCAAAACAAAGCCATTCTTTTGTACATCAATTTTTAGACACCAGGTCTTTTGTTGTTGTTTTTGTTGTTGTTTTTATTTCATTGTTACATTCTTGGGTACAAGGTTATGGCCTAATAAACAGATTTGTTGAAGAACAGAATTCGATGTGTGTGTGTGTGTGTGTGTGTGTGTGTGTGTGTGTGTGTGTAGGTGGTTTTACCGACAAATGGGGACGATTGTCACTGGAGAGCAGTCAAATGGGGACGCTTCCGACAAACGGGGACGTCCCCATTTGTCGGCCCGTGCGACCCCATTTGACTGGATTTGAGCAGATTGAGCGACCCCATTTGACTGCTTCCTAGCATCCCTGTGGACAAACGGACTGGATTTTCACACAGATTCATACACATATTTTAGCTCTGCACTTTTTGGTCTGCTCAACTAAACCATGTGATTTTTATCATGTGACTTCAAATGACTTTACAGTAACTGCTTTCATCAGAATTCAGTTTCTATTCAAATGCAGTCAAACTAAAACATTTATTTGAATTAAAAAAAACCAAAAGTTATTGCATTTAATATATTTTATTCAGAATATTTTGAAAGAGTTCTGATTATTTGATCACGGTTTTTTTTGTATTAAAACAAAAACAAACACAGAAACATATACATTCCTGTAAAAAAAAAAATGATTACAATTATTTTGTTATGAGATTTATTTTAGGTTAATTCGAAGTGTTGTGTCTTTGTCATTTGTTGGTTTGTGCAGTGCAGTTGTTTTGTCAGTTATTCTTCTCTTCATTTGTTCTATCGTCTTTCTTCTTCTTTTTTGTGTGTGTATTTTTGTGTTTTTGTGCCTGAAGAAGACCCTTAGGTCGAAACGTCGCTGTTATTCGTTCCGTGTTCGTCATTTTAACGTGAGTACATTGCTTTTTGGTCTCTTTATTGTTCCCTCTCACGTCCAGTCGCCATTGTTTAATACATGTTTTAATGTGTTTTGTATAATCCGGAAGCAGGAGTTTAAAACCTATGTATATATTAAGGGAAAAGTCTGGGTTGTGGCACTCGATCACTAGGTGGGGCACTGCCCTTCGCTCCCTGTTACCCGAGTTCCAATCCTCGTGGTAAGGCGTCCGCCCCGTGATCGGGAGGTCGTGGGTTCGAACCCCGGCCGGGTCATACCTAAGACTTTAAAATTGGCAATCTAGTGGCTGCTCCGCCTGGCGTCTGGCATTATGGGGTTAGTGCTAGGACTGGTTGGTCAGGTGTCAGAATAATGTGACTGGGTGAGACATGAAGCCTGTGCTGCGACTTCTGTCTTGTGTGTGGCGCACGTTATATGTCAAAAGCAGCACCGCCCTGATATGGCCCTTCGTGGTCGGCTGGGCGTTAAGCAAACAAACAAACAAACCCGAGTGCCAACAACAATAGGATGAGCATCAGAAGCGAAGATAAAGAGGGAATTTTTTTCTCTGCGCGCGCGCCAGCAAGCAGGATGTCTCAGAACTGAAGCGGTAATAGTATGATCTAATTACAGGCGATGGGTTTATGGGTCACGTGATTATATATATGAAGTCTTCTATCGCGCGCGTATCTCCAGACTCGGACTCAAGGCGCAGGAATCTATTTATGCCGTGTGAGATGGAATTTTTTACACAATACATCATGCATTCACATCGACCAGCAGATCGCAGCCATTTCGGCGCATATCCTACTTTTCACGGCCTATTATTCCAAGTCACACGGGTATTTTGGTGGACATTGTTTTATCTATGCCTATACAATTTTGCCAGGAAAGACCCTTTTGTCAATCGTGGGATCTTTAACGTGCACACCCCAATGTAGTGTACACGAAGGGACCTCGGTTTTTCATCTCATCCGAAAGACTAGCACTTGAACCCACCACCTAGGTTAGGAAAGGGGGGAGAAAATTGCTAACGCCCTGACCCAGGGTCGAACTCGCAACCTCTCGCTTCCGAGCGCAAGTGCGTTACCACTCGGCCACCCAGTCCACGTGATGTGGGGGCGGAGCCAAACATTGGTTGATACTTACTGTGTTGACATTAGTTCATTGGCCCCGCCCCAACATCATATGACTTACTAATCCATGGGCTATCATTGGTTCATGTTTTTGGCGCTAAACTATCTGACAGGTAAAGAACTATTTTGATGTGACACGTTATTACTTGGTGCAAATACGCGCAGTGTTTAAAACCACTTGGCGGACAGAACTGTGCATTCTCACAATTCGACACTTACTACATCCATAATAACCACACCGTTGATCAATCGCTGAGAAATGGCACAAATGACAGTTGGGGAAAACATTCAGAAGTTGGAATGATCTTACTGAACGGCTGGCAGACTTTTCCAGAAAGAACGATTTGGTGTACGTGGTCAAATACAGTCGTGCTGTTCAACTTGCGAACAAGAATTCAAAACAGCCCTTTCCAGACGAACTGAAGTATGCATACGCAAAACTTGTGTGCAAGTACTCAGGAAAAGGACGACTCACAGGCCGAGGTGCGAAGAGGAGCAATGGGTAAGCGGATTAATATTTAGTTGCTATACTTCTTATGCGTTCTTGTCACAGATAGTAACTCGTATGAATGTTTAATTTTAATATTTTTATTTTTTATTTTTTTTAGGTTTACAATGTTTCAACATTCATTCCAGTATCGACTGACATTTTAACGAGTGCGGAAAGTCTGTCTGTCTGTCTGTCTGTCTGTCTGTCTCTCTGTCTCTCTCTCTCTCTCTCTCTGCGCGCACTTCTTCTTCTTCTTCTTTGTCGGACAGATTTTTCACACAAATGACCAGGAAACCAGATTACGTAAGCCGTGTCAGCTGTACCCTTTGTAAAAGTCAGCGTAGCTCGAGAACGGCATTGAAATATTTTCGGTGTTCTTTACCTTGCCCAAGAAGCAGAGCATAAGAGTATACGTCACACACTCGAGTCAAGGACGTCGTAAAATGGCCCTCGGTCAAGTTTTCACCGAGAACCATTTTATGATGTCCTTAACAATTATGTGTTAGTCGGCTTAGAATATGCGCGCAGGTTTCAAAGTTTTGATCCATTCGATTATCTCAACAGACATCCTTTGATTGTAAAGTTGAATGCGGGCACATGATGGTTGAAAATACTTAACTTGAAAGTTTCCCGCTGTGGTAGATTTTTATGGTGGTTGTCACACAGGCAGCGACGGCTTTACTGGTCGGACCCAGTTGTGCGTTACCTCGCTTTTGCCTTTAATGACTGACTGACTGGCTGACTTTGGGGATTAACGTCCTCTGAGGTAACTAGGATCTATTTGGGAACATTTACCGTGATACTGTAAGAGGAGCAAGAAAAGAAAAGAAAAATGATGATGATGATGATGATGATGATGATGATGATGATGATGATGATGATGATGATGATGATGATGATGATGATGATGATAGAAAGAAAGAAAGAGAATAGTGAGAGAGAGGGGAGAGAGAGAAAAAGAGAGAGGGGGAGAGAGAGGGAGAGAGGGAGAGAGAGAGAGGGGGAGAGAGAGTGAGTGAGAGGAGAGAGAGAGGACAGAGAGAGAGAGAGAGAGAGAGAGAGAGAGAGAGAGAGAGAGAGAGAGAGAGAGAGAGAGATATTTAGAACCGACTCCAGACGATGGGAAATGCTGTAAAGATACATTTGACGTAAAGCGAGTGACGCAATTTCACTAGATTTTTTCGAACTTTGATCATTTAGATTCCAAGTGAGCGGGTCGGCATTGCACACTCAGAGGATGGGCGGTGCTTTGCTATTCCGTGAAGCACCCACCGACAAAACTAGCTTTTCTGTACTTTTTTTTTTAGATAAAGAGAGTATTATCTCGCAGCATTTGAAGTGTCATTCTTTAGAATAAATCACGTTGGTATTGTTGATTTAAATTTGTACTTTGTCTTGTCAATGTTTTGCTTGATAAACAAAAAGGGTCCCTGCTTGAACGTTATAACATTTAGATGGTCACCTAGAATCCGTCCTGATTGGTCAAAAAGCCATATGAGGCACTGAACTGGTACTAAAATAAAATAATGTGCTGACAAATTTAAGCTTCTTTTTTAATACAGTAACAGGATAGATTTCTCCCCCGAAAACTACAGAAAATTGGCCATTTTGACCTCCATAATGTAACATCTTACAAGTAAGTGTAGTTGGACCTGTCTTTAACGACAGTTTGAAACGAGTTGTTATCGCAATTAAAGAAAGCCGCCGTTGGCTACTCGGGTGGTGTCTTATCGCTTTCAAGAGTATGTCAAGAGGTGTGTATGGGGTGCGCTCAAGCGCAGAAGACAACGTGATTGCATTCGGCTAACTCAGAGCCGTCCCGCCCGGCTGGTACGTTTAGCAGTCGGTATAACGAGATGGTAGTGTATGAATTTTATTTATTGGTGATGTAGAGATAGTACAATGTCATTAAAAAAAAATAAATTCAAAACAAACATGAGTTTAAAGGTTGTGAAAGACAGGTTGTGAACGTTAGTTTGACCGAAACTGGCAGCCGCAAACACATAATAACAAACAATCAATATTATGATAGATTCTGGATAAATAATGTATTATAATGTGCATCTTGTAGGTGATTGTGCTTTTAATAATTTTCAGATTTGTTTTCCCTGTTAATGCTGATGCCACAGTACTAGTTGATTTTTATAGGGAGAAAATGGTTTTGTTTTAAAATGTTCATTATGTACATTGCTTTGTAATTTTGTTAACACATTAATTTTGTGAAACGCCCAGAACCATGTCAGGATTTGCAATACATAACAAAACTTTATTATTGTTTTATCTTTTTATATTTAGTCAAGTTTTGACTAAATATTTTAACATCGAGGGGGAATCGAAACGAGGGTCGTGGTGTATGTGCGTGTGTGCATGTGTGTGTGTGTGTAGAGCGATTCAGACTAAACTACTGGACCGATCTTTATGAAATTTGACATGAGAGTTCCTGGGTATGAAATCCCCGAACGTTTTTTTCATTTTTTTGATAAATGTCTTTGATGACGTCATATCCGGCTTTTTGTGAAAGTTGAGGCGGCACTGTCACGCCCTCATTTTTCAACCAAATTGGTTGACATTTTGGTCAAGTAATCTTCGACGAAGCCCGGACTTCGGTATTGCATTTCAGCTTGGTGGCTTAAAAATTAATTAATGACTTTGGTCATTAAAAATCGGAAAATTGTAAAAAAAAATAAAAATGTATAAAACGATCCAAATTAACGTTCATCTTATTCTCCATCATTTGCTGATTCCAAAAACATATAAATATGTTATATTCGGATTAAAAACAAGCTCTGAAAAATAAATATATAAAAATTATTATCAAAATTAAATTGTCCAAATCAAATTAAAAATACTTTCATCTTATTTCTTGTCGGTTCCTGATTCCAAAAACATATAGATATGATATGTTTGGATTAAAAACACGCTCAGAAAGTTAAAACAAAGAGAGGTACAGAAAAGCGTGCTATCTTTCTTAGCGCAACTACTACCCCGCTCTTCTTGTCAATTTCACTGCCTTTGCCATGAGCGGTGGACTGACGATGCTACGAGTATACGGTCTTGCTGAAAAATGGCATTGCGTTTAGTTTCATTCTGTGAGTTCGACAGCTACTTGACTAAATATTGTATTTTCGCCTTACGCGACTTGTTTATGATTACTATTACCATTATCAGTATATAAGAGGGACCACGGTTATACCGAAACTGCAATTTAAACAAAATTAATGTTGAAGAAATCAAAAATACATCGAACACATTTCACGCTTTGATTTAACTTATGTTTCCAGCTCGTCACAGACACAGCCTAAGTGCGAAGGCCTGTCTTGAAGCAGAAACGCTTTTGGTGTTCTAGTCGCTTCACACTTTAAGTCAAGTGTCATTCAGTCCGTCTCTCACAATATCACACCTATCCGCGAAAATAGGCAATAGGCCATGATGGGCCATATGTCAGGGAACAGAAGTAGCTCGCTGACTGTCTGATTTTTTTCCCGAGATTTTATTACCTCTCTGGGCCATAAGATGTGGACTACCTTGGGATGGGACAATAAAGTAATGAGAGAGAAAAATCTAATATATTCCTTGACTTTGGGGTAGCGCGACTCTGTTGCAGCTAACTTTCATGTGGGAGAAATAGGCCCTGTCGGAGAACAGAAGTAGCTCGCTGAGTGTCTGATTTTTTCCGAGCTTTTATTACCTCTCTGGGCCATACGATGTGGACTACCTTGTGGTTTGTTTGTTGTTTGTTACGTGTAAGGATTACCCACATGACAAGCAAACAATACATAATTCGTTTGATCTTATCGAGGTTATCGTTCCGAATAAGTTGTTGTATATACTGTAAACATTCCACTTTTAAACACATTTTTAAAACACCTGTTGTGAACACTGAATGAATTACTCTTTTACAAAAATAACACATGAATAACACACACTAAATAATGTTTACCATTTGTGCTACTTTTACCAGTTGAATTAAACAAACTTCACCAACAAAGTATTGCGACAAATTACGCACCCGAATTAAGGCATTAATTCCCATGTCATTTTGTTCAATTTGTCTATGCTACTACCCGTAGTACATGTAGTATGTAGTCAAAATAGTCGGAAAGTTTCAAAGCAAACTAACAAGTCCTTGCTGACATACAGCGCTTTTTCGCATAATGCCCCTCGTAATTAACGCAAAAAACTCCCGTTTTTGACCGCACATACGATCGACACCTGCATCAGAAGGAATAGCATAGAACACAAAATATGCGAGCGTGTGAATCCGTGATTTGTAAAAATGTAAAACAATCGCCCCGCGATTTACAAATCACGTAAATGCGCCGGATATTTTCTTGTCATCTCCAAAGTCAAGGGATCTATTAAATGTTTTCAATAAGGAATCAGAAAGGCCATATACATTCCGCTCCGCGCATATCTATTAAAATCCTTCGGCAACAAATTATTGCGACAAATTACGCACCCAAATTAAGGCATTAATTCCTATGTCATTTCGTTCAATTTGTCTATGTACTACCCGTAGTAGCTTACATGTAGTATGTAGGCAAAATATTCGGAAAGTTTCAAAGCAAACTAACAAGTCCTTGCTGACATACAGCGCTTTTTGGCATAATGCCCTTAGTAATTGACGCAAAAACTCCTGTTTTTGATCGTAAATGCGATCGACACCTGCATCAGAAGGAATCCCGTCGCGATATAACCTTCGTGGTTGAAAACGACGTTAAACACCAAATAAAGAAAGAATCAGAAGGAATAGCATAGAAGACGTAATATGCGAGCGTGTTAACCCGTGATTCGTAAAAATGTAAAACAATCGCCCCGCGGTTTACAAATCACGTAAATACGCCCGATATTTTCTTGTCATCTCCAAATTAAGTCAAGGGATCTATTAAATGTTTTGATTCTTATTTCATTACTTTTTTGTCCCATCGCTGGGATATTCGGGTCAATTCCCCCCAATGGAAGGCTAGCAGGAACAAAGTCGCGCTTCCTCCAAATCAGGGGATCTATCAGATGTTTTTAAATTTAGTCAAGTTTTGACTAAATATTTTAACATCGAGGGGGAATCGAAACGAGGGTCGTGGTGTATGTGCGTGCGTGCGTGTGTGTGTGTGTGTGTGTGTGTGTGTAGAGCGATTCAGACTAAACTACTGGACCGATCTTTATGAAATTTGACATGAGAGTTCCTGGGTATGAAATCCCCGAACGTTTTTTTCATTTTTTTGATAAATGTCTTTGATGACGTCATATCCGGCTTTTCGTGAAAGTTGAGGCGGCACTGTCACGCCCTCATTTTTCAACCAAATTGGTTCAAATTTTGGTCAAGTAATCTTCGACGAAGCCCGGGGTTCGGTATTGCATTTCAGCTTGGTGGCTTAAAAATTAATTAATGACTTTGGTCATTAAAAATCGGAAAATTGTAAAATAAAATAAAAATTTATAAAACGATCCAAATTTACGTTTATCTTATTCTCCATTATTTGCTGATTCCAAAAACATATAAATATGTTATATTCGGATTAAAAACAAGCTCTGAAAATTAAATATATAAAAATTATTATCAAAATTAAATTGTCCAAATCAATTTAAAAACACTTTCATCTTATTCCTTGTCGGTTCCTGATTCCAAAAACATATAGATATGATATGTTTGGATTAAAAACACGCTCAGAAAGTTAAAACAAAGAGAGGTACAGAAAAGCGTGCTATCCTTCTTAGCGCAACTACTACCCCGCTCTTCTTGTCAATTTCACTGCCTTTGCCATGAGCGGTGGACTGACGATGCTACGAGTATACGGTCTTGCTGAAAAATGGCATTGCGTTCAGTTTCATTCTGTGAGTTCGACAGCTACTTGACTAAATATTGTATATTCGCCTTACGCGACTTGTTTCTTCTTTACTTCATTGTCCAATCACTGGGAAATTCGGGGCGTTTCCTCCCTGTGGAAAGCTAGCAGCAACAGAGACACGCTACCTCAAAGTCAAGGGATATATTAGATTGTTGTTTTTCATTACTTTATTGTCTATTCGCTGGGAAATTCGGGTCGCTTCCTCCCAGTGAAAAGCTATCAGCAACCGAGTCGCACTACCCCAAAGTCAAGGGATATATTAGATTTTTTTTCTCTCATTACTTTATTGTCCCATCGCTGGGAAATTCGGGCGCTTCCTCGCAGAGAAAAGCTAGCAGCAACAAAGTCGCGATACCCCGAAGTCAAGGGATCTATAAGATGTTTTTGTCATTAATGTATTTTCCCGTCGCTGGGAAATTCGGGTCGCATTCTCCCAGAAGAAAGCTAGTAGCAACAGAGTTGCGCTACCCCAAAGTCAAGGGATCAATTAGATTTATTTAATTCTTTTCATTATTTTATTGTCCCATCGCTCAAAAATTCGGATTTGTTTTCTTTATGCTAAAAATCGTAATATTTTATCTATCGAGTCCAAACCACCCCCACCACCCAGCGTGGACGGCTTCACTGTGTCACAATGTGGATGCAAAGAAAGACAAAAATATCTACTGAAAGAGCACACGCCGACGACGAGCAATATCTAGTAAAACTGCAGACGGGTCACCTGCAGACTCAGCCGTGTGTGTATGTGTGTGTGTGTGTAATCCAGCAGCGTGCTTACAACAACAACAACAACAACAACAACAAACACAAAAAACACCTAATAAAAAATGTTTCAAAAAAACCACAATAAATACCGGTTAAGCGATATGAAACAAATCAGTCAATCTGTCGCTCGAAACAAAAATATCAACACTAAAAACCAGCCATATATGACGTAATGTGAGTAGTTTTGACAGCATCGCTGATCACCTACCTTAATTCTGTTTTCACATATTAATGTTTAAAACAAACATAAACTTTGAAAATAATTCTCTGAGAATGTTAGGACAGTTCCACTCATCTTGAACTCAGGTCAAAAGGAGTTCAGGTCATTCTCTCCCTGACAGGATGCCTTGAGATTCCTTGTCTGGCAAGGAAACCGATTTGTGTGTGTGTGTGTGTGTGCATATTTAGAGTTTTTTGTAATGTATTATTGATATAAGCAGATTCGCGATCGTCGATAATGATTTTTCATGGTGTTTTGTCATTTTAAAATTACGAAGGAATTGAAATGTAAGACAGTTTCAAGCGAGCTATTTTTCGCGGCTGTATTTACTGTGCAAACAATTCTAAATATGACAAAAGTGTCACGTGATAATCAACCGTTTGGTTTCGGCGCTCACCGGAGCAGACGATTTTTTCTGTAACCAGTTGACAGAGATGAAACCATATATTACGGTCTCCTTCCGGCAGCAGTCCCAAAATTTCGACTTGTTTTGACCTTAGAACGATGTCTTTATCATAACTGTGAAGAACAGAACGGAGATCACTGTCGAAGTCGGCCAATCTGCAATCATTTTCGTCTCGCGAACACTGATCTCAAATTTAGATCAGTGCTCGCGAAAAACATATGGGAGATAACTCTGTATTCTTTTTTTTTATATAGATTCGCGTAGGACTGTAGCGTCCGGTCAGAGAGACAACTGGCAATAGCCGTGGAGCGATGCTTATCAGAATGAGTTCCACTGAGTCCATCATAATCAAATATAGTGCCGAAAAATTAAAGCTTCTTTTTTTAATACAATAACAGGATAGATTGTTCCAAAAAAACCTACAGAAAATTGGCCATTTTGACCTCCATAATGTAACATCTTAAAAGTAAGTGTAGTTGGACCTGTCTTTAACGACAGTTTGAAACTGTCTACCCGAGTTGTTATCGCAATTAAAGAAAGCCGCCGTTGGCTACTCGGGTGGTGTCTTATCGCTTTCAAGAGTATGTCAAGAGTATGTCAAGAGGTGTGTATGGGGTGCACTCAAGCGCAGAAGACAACGTGATTGCATTCGGCTAACTGAGAGCCGTCCCGTCCGTCTGATACGTTTAGCAGTCGGTATAGCGAGATGGTAGTGTATGAATTTTATGTATTGGTGATGTAGAGATAGTACAATGTAATTAAAAAAAAATTTTTTAAAACAAACATGATTTTAAAGGTTGTGAAAGACAGGTTGTGAACGTTAGTTTGGGCCGAAACTGGCAGCCGCAGTCCGTTTAGACATGTGATCGCAGTTGACAAGTAAGCAATATCTTAAAACATGTCGCGTAGACGAAATTAATACATTCAGTCAACCCTTCGAACTCACATTATGAAAGACAATACGAAGACAAAACTCAATACCTGTGTCGATTTCATACCTGACGGCGACCGCTATCGCGTTCACGCCACAGAAAGCCAGTATAGCGCAGTAGTGTAAAGCGCTTCTTATGAAATTGTGCTTTTTCTATTGTATATTTGTGACCCTCCACCACGGAATGAGTCGCATGTCACCTTTGCATGATTTTCATATTTTTACATTTTCCTAAAGAGTTTGTTATGCTCTATCCAGTGGTGAAAACCGTTTTAGAAAAGAGCGGAAACTGTTTGAGTTATACGCCTGTGACTAAGGTGACCCTCACACTGTTACCATACACTCTCCGGACTTATATCAAGCCTAGCGCAGAACCGCGCGAGGTGACATGCGACTCATTTCGTGGTGGAGGGTCACATTTTTTTCGAGCTTGTTTTAATCCAAACAGGACATTAAACGTTGTATGTATTTTTGACCAAAATAGGACATTTTACACAGATCGAAACAGTCAGTGTTCCTCCGAGACCGCGCTAGCGGTCGAGGTGAACGACTGTCGAGATATGTGTAAATTGTCATATTTTGGTAAAAAAATACAAATAAAATGTATGTATCTGGGTAGAATTTCTTGTAGTTTTTATGATTGAACGCACACAAACATGCACTATTTTGTAGTCTCGGCTGGCCGCCTAAACAGACGTTTTGTCGGCCTCTGACGTCACATAGCTCAAAGAAGGGAAATCCAGTGTTCAATCGATACACATAGATTTGTTTATGGAATCCGAAAATGATCAAGAATAAGATTACATCTTTTTGGATCGATTCATCACATTTTGTTTTTAAATACAATTTTCTGACTTTTAATGGCCAAACTCAAAAAATAATTTGCAAGCTTTAATCCTGAAATGCAATCCTGTTGTCCGGATTTTGTCGAAAGTTACTTTTACAGAATTTTAATCAAATGAATCCAAAAATGAGGGTGTGACAGTGCCACCAAAACTTGTACAAAATGCCAGATATTACGTCATCAAAGAAACGTATCCTCCAGTAGTCCAGTAGTTTTCTCTGAATGGCTCTACACATACATACACACAGACCCACAGACCCACAGACACGTACTACGTAGGCCCTACACCACAACCCTAGTCACGATTCCCCATCTAAGTTAAAACATTTAGTCAAAACTTTACAATATGTTAAAAAATATATATATATATATATATATATATATATTTCGTGTGGTCGTTATAGACAAAGTGGTGGACAAGCTTTCATTGGACAGGTTTGATTGCACGATCGGACTAAAGATTCAAACACACCGATTGGCTTCAAGGGAGCCCGGGTAGCTCAGGTTGTGGACTTGTGATCCTAGGGTCGCGGGTTCGAATCTCGGCCGGGGCCCAGATATGTCATAATGATATACTACAACAACAAAAGTTCATGGAAAGATAGAAACGCTTACTTGCGTTGCAACTTTCAAAACATTTAAGAGTAATTCGCAGTCGGCTGCAGGTCGAACATCATGGAAAATTACATATGAAAATCCGGACGAGGAAGTAAACTTTACCAAAACATTATTGCGAGAAATGTCGCGACAAAACTGCCGGTTGTTGTTATTTTTCTACCTCAAATGCACTCGACATCTGCATGAGTAGGAATAGCATAGAACACAAAATACGCATGCTAACTTAACAAGACAACATGTTCTAGGTAGATAATGTTTGACTTTCTTCTCTCATGTAAAAGTTGTATATCATCTATATTGTTGTATCATAACAGAATTCAGACGTTCAAACGATTTCTGAAACAGACGTGTGCTGCCTGCTACATATATTATTAAACAAATCAAGCCAGTGATGTTGAGAAGAAAAAATATCGACAACCAACTATACCACAACGACAACAATCGATAATTTTGCGCACAAAACAAAAAAAACTTTCGGGAAATAGAAGTCAAGTAAGCTGATCAACTGAAAGAAGAATGAATCTGAATACACATATTTTTTCTTCTTTACCCCTGTCTCCACCCCCTGACCTTGGTTCGGCGCGTCGTTAACAGATAATATGATTTGACACGATCGTTACCTCACAGACGACACGACTCGCCGCGTCTACCTCTCCCTGTGTGCTTCTGTAGCGGCATGTATAGGATGAAAAATATTAATTAATTTATTTTTGTTGTTGAGCAACGGTTTTTACGAACACATAGTGTTAAATAAAACCTTGAAAGAAAAATGATTGTTGTGTATGCATGAACCGCGCACAAGTTCTATCACGCCTCTTCTGAGCGGCTCCCGTTCCACCAAGGGCAACATTTTTTTCTGCCAACGATTTATTGCATGAAGAAATCAAGTTGACACCTTCTTCGAGCTTCGTGGTCCGCCAGTAAAGTAGCGCACATACTAAATACATTCATCCATTGGCCCAAATGGTCATGTGATAAACCCAACGCTCCGCCCACTCCACTCAAAACACTTGACCGCCGCGTCAATGAAATCTTCGCTGGTGTTTATTGGATGGTCTGTTTTGTTACAGGCCGAACGCTGCCCGTCTTACAGAAGGCTCATAAGACCGCGTAAAAGCCATACCACGTTGAAATCAGCGGTTCTCTTCTAAAAGCGTGATTGACATTGTCAGTTAGTCAAGCAAACGAATGCACGCGTTCACGCATGCACACACATTAATATACGTTTGTTCTGCGAATTGTTTGCTTGTTTCTCTATGATTTGTTAATGCGTGCGCGTGTTTGTATGTGTGTTTATCACCAGTCGACATAATTACTGAAATACTCAATTCTTTGGACGCAACAGCACTCTGCACTTTCAAGCATGTACTACATGTACTGTTTTTGTACATGGGGTTAACACACGTTGTTTTGCATAGAAATCTTAATTCGTTAAGCGGGGAATACTTTAAAAAACAAAACCCACATGTTTTAACGATTCACGTAATGTTGCTTAGCTAGTGTCACGTGATAATCAACCGTTTGGTTTCGGCGCTCACCGGAGCAGACGATTTTTTCTGTAACCAGTTGACAGAGATGAAACCATATATTACGGTCTCCTTCCGGCAGCAGTCCCAAAATTTCGACTTGTTTTGACCTTAGAACGATGTCTTTATCATAACTGTGAAGAACAGAACGGAGATCACTGTCGAAGTCGGCCAATCTGCAATCATTTTCGTCTCGCGAACACTGATCTCAAATTTAGATCAGTGCTCGCGAAAAACATATGGGAGATAACTCTGTATTCTTTTTTTTTTATATAGATTCGCGTAGGACTGTAGCGTCCGGTCAGAGAGACAACTGGCAATAGCCGTGGAGCGATGCTTATCAGAATGAGTTCCACTGAGTCCATCATAATCAAATATAGTGCCGAAAAATTAAAGCTTCTTTTTTTAATACAATAACAGGATAGATTGTTCCAAAAAAACCTACAGAAAATTGGCCATTTTGACCTCCATAATGTAACATCTTAAAAGTAAGTGTAGTTGGACCTGTCTTTAACGACAGTTTGAAACTGTCTACCCGAGTTGTTATCGCAATTAAAGAAAGCCGCCGTTGGCTACTCGGGTGGTGTCTTATCGCTTTCAAGAGTATGTCAAGAGTATGTCAAGAGGTGTGTATGGGGTGCACTCAAGCGCAGAAGACAACGTGATTGCATTCGGCTAACTGAGAGCCGTCCCGTCCGTCTGATACGTTTAGCAGTCGGTATAGCGAGATGGTAGTGTATGAATTTTATGTATTGGTGATGTAGAGATAGTACAAGGTAATTAAAAAAAATTTTTTTAAAACAAACATGATTTTAAAGGTTGTGAAAGACAGGTTGTGAACGTTAGTTTGGGCCGAAACTGGCAGCCGCAGTCCGTTTAGACATGTGATCGCAGTTGACAAGTAAGCAATATCTTAAAACATGTCGCGTAGACGAAATTAATACATTCAGTCAACCCTTCGAACTCACATTATGAAAGACAATACGAAGACAAAACTCAATACCTGTGTCGATTTCTTACCTGACGGCGACCGCTATCGCGTTCACGCCACAGAAAGCCAGTATAGCGCAGTAGTGTAAAGCGCTTCTTATGAAATTGTGCTTTTTCTATTGTATATTTGTGACCCTCCACCACGGAATGAGTCGCATGTCACCTTTGCATGATTTTCATATTTTTACATTTTCCTAAAGAGTTTGTTATGCTCTATCCAGTGGTGAAAACCGTTTTAGAAAAGAGCGGAAACTGTTTGAGTTATACGCCTGTGACTAAGGTGACCCTCACACTGTTACCATACACTCTCCGGACTTATATCAAGCCTAGCGCAGAACCGCGCGAGGTGACATGCGACTCATTTCGTGGTGGAGGGTCACATTTTTTTCGAGCTTGTTTTAATCCAAACAGGACATTAAACGTTGTATGTATTTTTGACCAAAATAGGACATTTTACACAGATCGAAACAGTCAGTGTTCCTCCGAGACCGCGCTAGCGGTCGAGGTGAACGACTGTCGAGATATGTGTAAATTGTCATATTTTGGTAAAAAAATACAAATAAAATGTATGTATCTGGGTAGAATTTCTTGTAGTTTTTATGATTGAACGCACACAAACATGCACTATTTTGTAGTCTCGGCTGGCCGCCTAAACAGACGTTTTGTCGGCCTCTGACGTCACATAGCTCAAAGAAGGGAAATCCAGTGTTCAATCGATACACATAGATTTGTTTATGGAATCCGAAAATGATCAAGAATAAGATTACATCTTTTTGGATCGATTCATCACATTTTATTTTTAAATACAATTTTCTGACTTTTAATGGCCAAACTCAAAAAATAATTTGCAAGCTTTAATCCTGAAATGCAATCCTGTTGTCCGGATTTTGTCGAAAGTTACTTTTACAGAATTTTAATCAAATGAATCCAAAAATGAGGGTGTGACAGTGCCACCAAAACTTGTACAAAATGCCAGATATTACGTCATCAAAGAAACGTATCCTCCAGTAGTCCAGTAGTTTTCTCTGAATGGCTCTACACATACATACACACAGACCCACAGACACGTACTACGTAGGCCCTACACCACAACCCTAGTCACGATTCCCCATCTAAGTTAAAACATTTAGTCAAAACTTTACAATATGTTAAAAAATATATATATATATATATATATATATATATATTTCGTGTGGTCGTTATAGACAAAGTGGTGGACAAGCTTTCATTGGACAGGTTTGATTGCACGATCGGACTAAAGATTCAAACACACCGATTGGCTTCAAGGGAGCCCGGGTAGCTCAGGTTGTGGACTTGTGATCCTAGGGTCGCGGGTTCGAATCTCGGCCGGGGCCCAGATATGTCATAATGATATACTACAACAACAAAAGTTCATGGAAAGATAGAAACGCTTACTTGCGTTGCAACTTTCAAAACATTTAAGAGTAATTCGCAGTCGGCTGCAGGTCGAACATCATGGAAAATTACATATGAAAATCCGGACGAGGAAGTAAACTTTACCAAAACATTATTGCGAGAAATGTCGCGACAAAACTGCCGGTTGTTGTTATTTTTCTACCTCAAATGCACTCGACATCTGCATGAGTAGGAATAGCATAGAACACAAAATACGCATGCTAACTTAACAAGACAACATGTTCTAGGTAGATAATGTTTGACTTTCTTCTCTCATGTAAAAGTTGTATATCATCTATATTGTTGTATCATAACAGAATTCAGACGTTCAAACGATTTCTGAAACAGACGTGTGCTGCCTGCTACATATATCATTAAACAAATCAAGCCAGTGATGTTGAGAAGAAAAAATATCGACAACCAACTATACCACAACGACAACAATCGATAATTTTGCGCACAAAACAAAAAAAACTTTCGGGAAATAGAAGTCAAGTAAGCTGATCAACTGAAAGAAGAATGAATCTGAATACACATATTTTTTCTTCTTTACCCCTGTCTCCACCCCCTGACCTTGGTTCGGCGCGTCGTTAACAGATAATATGATTTGACACGATCGTTACCTCACAGACGACACGACTCGCCGCGTCTACCTCTCCCTGTGTGCTTCTGTAGCGGCATGTATAGGATGAAAAATATTAATTAATTTATTTTTGTTGTTGAGCAACGGTTTTTACGAACACATAGTGTTAAATAAAACCTTGAAAGAAAAATGATTGTTGTGTATGCATGAACCGCGCACAAGTTCTATCACGCCTCTTCTGAGCGGCTCCCGTTCCACCAAGGGCAACATTTTTTTCTGCCAACGATTTATTGCATGAAGAAATCAAGTTGACACCTTCTTCGAGCTTCGTGGTCCGCCAGTAAAGTAGCGCACATACTAAATA